>NC_036641.1:12444488-12518362 GCF_002806865.2 Cucurbita pepo subsp. pepo
CTTTTTTTTTTTTTTTTTTTTTTGAGTCTTCGAACAAAGTACACCCTTTGTTCGATATTTTAGTCACTTTTTTACTATGCCTTCAAGACTCACAATACTTCGTTTGACATTTGAGAATTCTATTGGCATGATTATAATACCATGTTAGGAATCACGGATCTCCACAATGATATAATATTGTCCACTTTTATCTGATTTGAGCTTTCTCAAAATAACAGACATCCAATAGTCACACGAATATAACGTAGATTTTTTTAATCGGTGATCACATGGTTAGCACTTGAATAATTTACAATATTTAATTGAAATGTTCAAATACAATAGATTTCAGAATCCAGTAACTGCATTTTCTCAATATAATAATAACAATGAACAATACATTTAACCTTGAAATCAACTTTTTTCATTATGTGAGTACGACCTTTAGCGTTGACTAGAGATGCTCGTACAGATCTCGAAGAACCGCTAGATTTATTAGAGAGAAAAAAAACAAGTATCTAAGAGTAGCCAATAGACAACATTAAGAAAAACCGATGACTTGATTCAGTGCCAGAATTCAGCTCAATGGCCTTGCAAAGTCACATAGATGGTACCCAAATTTAAAACCAAAATTCCGTTATATTTTAAAACTTCGATATCCTTCATCAAACAAAGTTCTACGACGATTCTCAAAAAAAGATCGGAAATCCGAGATTGTTGGGATGTATCTCATTCTCGTCGCTTAGACATTGAATTCTGTAGAAATCTAAGATTATTTCGAGAAAATGCGTAAGTTTAAATCTAGGTAGGGAGAAAGAAGGAACCTGATGGCCGTTTAATTCCTCGGGAGGCCGATGACTGCAGCTCTCAAAAAAAAATTAGCAGTCTGATAGGTGTTGTTTCCTCAGAGTATCAGAGAAGCTGTATTTTGAAGACTGAATATCACTCGAGCATCAAGTTGGATAAAGAGGGAAAATGGTGAATTTAAATAGAGGCGATTGTGTGACATAAACGACGCCGTTCGGTGAAATGGGCCAGCGAGCCCAATTCTTCAAGGAAAAAAAAAAAAAAAATTATATCATGGGCCAACGAGTCCAACAAAAATTATATTAATGCATATATTTTTGTTTCAATTAATTGGAATTTAAAAATAGAAATAAATGGTTAAATTAAGAAACATCACTATCAAATAAAATAATAACAAAAAAAGAAATTAAAAAGAATATGAACATATTATTTAGTAATACGTTTAGTTTGGATTTGTTTGTGACTAATGACTGGATTAACGAGCTTAATTATTCAAGTGGACTTCCAGCTAATAACAATAAATGAACAGCATTTTTAATATAATTCTAAACCATTACTCCATTGCCATTTATAAATGGTTATTACAGTAAATTTTCTTAAATAAATTAAAAAAATAAAATAAAACGCGCCACACACGCGCCACATGGTCGCATAAAGTCACAAAAATGCTTAAGTACGAAGTCAAGAAAGATATTGAAAAAGGCAAAAAGAAAAATCAAAGAGCGCGTAAGAATTAGAAACGGAGGATGACAACCGTTGATTACCACCCCGGACCGGCGGATTCAGATTCAAAGCGTCGAAATCGATAGTGGGGCCACCCTAGGTTGAGAAGGGCGAATTGGTCATTTCACTAGGCGCCAACCAAACGCGAAAACGTTCCTTTTGTTCTGCCTTTACCGCCTCCGCTCTGCGTTTTATTGGATTTCTTCGTGAGTTAACACAGGTTTTGCTAAATGTCTGTAATTTGGAATTTCGTCTTTCGATTTTTGGGTTTGAGCTAGGAAGATTGGATCCGTAACTTTGGAGGTGAATTCGTTTGTTGGGGCTCTCGGGCGTTGATTTAGCGCCGGAGCGGCATGGCGAGAGTTAACGACAATTGGGAGAGGCTAGTGCGTGCGACTCTGAAGAGAGAACAGCTCAGAAATGCAGGGCAAGGACATGGGAGGACTCCCAGTGGGATTGTTGGAGCTGTACCTCCTTCTCTTGGAAAAACCACCAACATTGATGCCATTTTGCAGGCTGCCGATGAAATCCAAGCGGAGGACTCCACTGTTGCCAGGATTTGTAAGTCTTTCACCACTCTTCCCCGCTTATGTTTTTTTTTTTTTCGAACTCCATTATGGGCATTGAGTTGGGTACCTTAGGAAGTTAGATTTCACCACCATCTCCAATTTTTTTTTTTTCATACCTCGAAAATTTGTTTTCATTGTGTTCTTAATTTGGAAATCGACTCTATCAGCTGGTTTAAAGACTTACATATGAACGGCACATGTGTTTTAGTAGATGCCAGGGTGGGTGGGAGTGGGAGTGTGGTTGTGGATGTTATGTCCCCAGTTTGTTCAAACGGTCATCCAAATCATTTATGTATCATAGATAACACTAATTTTATAATTTCATAAAAAGAAGAAAGGAATTAAAATGTCATAATTTGAAGGTTTTCTGGTCACGTCTTTGGTAGCAACGGACGCTGAAAGAGTGATGATGTGGAGATTTAGGTCCTGTTTAACTAGTTGGTTTTTTAAAAATAAGCTGATTTATAAATACTACTTCCTCCGTTGTTATCTGCTGTTTTTAAAATCCAAGTCACACTAAAAAATGTAGTTTTGTTGTTGAAATTTGACTAAGAACTCAAATGTTTCTTTAAGAAAAGTGCAAACTATAGCAAGGAAATGGTGAGAAAATCAACATAAATTTCAAAATAGAAAACTATAAACAAAATTGTTATCAAACAAAGCTTTAGAATTTGTAACTTCGATGTAACTAGCCATGAGGTAGTGGCATTTTTTTTGATCCATGGGACTTTTGCAATTATATAGCCATTTTTTCCCAATGTTTTCTTGTGGTGAATGATATCTACTATTTCTTTTCTTTCCATTTTTTGATATATCATAAAAAATTTATGATATATCTGAAATTTATTTTTGCTCATCTCCCGGCAAAATCTTAGGATTAATTTTTTTGGTACGTGCATCCAATTAAAGCAAATTTCCCATTTCAGTGTGTGAGCAGGCATACAGAATGGCACAAAACTTAGATCCCAACAGTGATGGTAGAGGTGTTCTTCAGTTCAAGACTGGATTGATGTCTGTTATTAAGGTATTATGTCATCTGATTCTAGCGTCAATTTGCATAAGCACTCTGAATTATAATGTAAATGTCATAATATAGTTACGTTATTGGCATTTGTATTCAGGACTATTTGTTGTTGTTATTATTATTATTACTATTTTTGCATCTGTGTAAATTGGCAAGGAAAGCTTTAGTGACATGAGATCTATTGCAGCAAAAACTTGTAAAGAAGGATGGGGCATCTATCAATCGTCATCGTGATATTGAACATTTGTGGGAGTTCTACAAGCTATATAAGAGACGACATAGAGTAGATGATATACAAAGAGAAGAACAGAAATGGCGGGAGTCTGGAGGAATCAGTGCTAACTTGGGAGAGTACTGCTCCTATCCTTAATTCAAATTTAATGGCGGGAGTTTACTGTCAAATTTACTTGTTTGTGAAATTTTTTCATTCCTTGTCTTTGACTGGTTTGACATCTTATCACTGTGAAATGTTCGTCCAATTTGCATGAACTAAATATTTGACATAAGGGAGACTAGTGATGAAATTGTATGTACTAGAATATAGGTATATACCTCGTATCCGTACATTTCCTTTCTATAGTCTTCAAGTTTTTTTTCCTAATTTATGGTTTAAAGATCGTGTCTAAGATCCAGTTCGTTTAGAGGCTCTACTTTTGGATCTTTAAAAGTTTCACGTTTTTGTTGGAAGCGTTTCACGTTTTCATTTCTCTTAGGCATATGGAAGAAGGTTAACTTTTTAAGGTTTAACTTCTCTTTTTGCAGTAGTTCTGAAGTTTTGATATCCTTGACTTTAGGTTGGAGTTCAGATATTCTGAAGCAAAGAAAGTAATGGCAAACCTTCGGGCTTTAGTTGAGGTGATGGATGCCCTCAAGGGAGATGCTGATCCTCAAGGAGTTGGAAGATTGATTATGGAGGAGGTAGTAATTTGTAGCCCATCTTCTCGGCCTTATCATTTCTTGATTGATATCTAAGTTTTAACCATAAGTTTTTTCTAATGATTTTTCAGCTACGAAGAGTTAGAAGTTCCGATACTACATTATCAGGGGAATTCGTACCCTACAATATTGTCCCTTTGGACGCCCAATCGATAACCAATGCCATTGGAATTTTCCCAGAAGTAGGTGAACCTTTGGTGTCTCACCTGTGTCTCATTCCTTAATTTTGGCACCTTTATCTGATTATGGTTGTTCAACTTATGCTGATCTTTTATATCTGAGAAGCATAATAATTATTTTTATCTCATTCTCCTTGAGTAATGCTAGAACCAAGGACTTTTGGTACAAACAAACTAATGTTTGTTGTATGTGGCTTGCTAAATATACTTTTTTGGGGCATCTGTGCAGGTTAGGGCTACAATATCCGCAATCAGATATAATGAGCATTTCCCTACACTGCCTTCACAATTTCAGATATCTGGACAAAGGAGTGCAGATATGTTTGACCTTCTTGAATATATATTTGGATTCCAGGTTTGAATATATATCTACTTTGATTTTTTTTTTTTTTTTTTTTTTTTNCTTAGTTTCTTTCCCTATATATTTCTCCGACACTTATTGTATTTTAACTACACCATCAAACCGGTGGAGGAATTAAGTTTCAGTCTCTTGCTTAAATGCCTGTTAACTTAAGGGATGTTACCATTTTTACCTTTATATACTTTTACTTGAAGGATTGTTTTAAAAAATATTCTCATATGTTAATATGAATTATAAAACATATTTTTGGCATGAAATTGTAACACTTTGACAACAAAGATCAAGTTCCATGATTAAATTTTATATTGATCAAACTTAATTTTGTATTAGTTTTGGATTTTCGTTCAAATTAGTGAGGGTATTGAAAATTTTACCTTGGTTTTTTGTTAAAATTAGTGAGTGATTTTTACGAAGATTGAACAAAATGTAAAAATTGTCGATACTTTTCTAAGACCTAGAGTGGGGTTAAAGACACTCTAAAAAGTCCTTGTAAATGCATCGTTGAGGAGTATCTTTTTTTTTCTTTGTTTGTCTGTTGTTATGTGGAGTAAGAGGGACATCTTTTTCTAAGCAGATAAGTCTTTATGAGGTAGGTTTCTCTACTATGCATTTTCTCATTTATCTTCGACGAGGAATCATTCAATGGATGTTGTTCTCTCAACCTTCTCCTCAATTGGGGTCCTGCCGTTCTTTGTCTGATAGGAAAATATTGGATGTTGTTGACCATCTTTTGTTCTTGGCGGAGTATCGTTGTACTTAGGGGAGAAGGGATGTTCGGTTTTGGTGTCTTAGCCCGCTTGAAGACTTTTCATCTAAATCTTTTGTTCTTTGTCGGGTTAATACCTCACCCTTGAGTGACTCTATTTTTGCCTTGTTGTGGAAGGTGAAACTTCCCAATAAGGTTGAGCTTTTTGTTTGGTATGTTCTCCACGGAAGAGTTAACTGCTTGGACTGAGTATTAAGGAAATTAACAATTTGATGGAGCCGTGGTGTTGCATTCTTTGTAGGAGGGTAATAGACGATCTTGATGAAAGTTGATTTAGCTTATGCAATTTGGAGCCAGTTCTTTGAGGAGTTTGGTTTTGGCTTGGCTAGGCATAGGGTCTGCAGAAGACGATTGAAGAATTTCTTCTCCATCCTCTCTTTTGTGAGATAGAAATTTTTTTTGTGATAAGTAGGGGTGTGCGCTTCCTCGTGGGGGGATTTTGGGAGAGAGGAACAATAAATTTTTTAGAGGAGTTGAGAGATTGCGGGTGATGTTCGATTGCTTGTTAGATTGTATGTTTCTCTGTGGGAAGGTTTTTCTTTTTTAATTATTCGCTAATCTTATTTTACTTTATTGGACCTTTTAGATGGTCTCCTTTTGTATGCCTTTGTCTTTTTTTTTTTTTTCCTCAATGAAAATTCGATTTTTTAATAAAAAAAAAAAATTTAGGCTTAAAAGTTGATTTTTTCCTAATTTTTATCTATGTATTTTATTTATTTATTTCAACTTCAATTTTTTTAAAAATATAATTTTGTACGATGAAAACATAATATTTCATTCATGAAATCAGAAAAAGAAATTACAATGACAAGGAAGGCCGAAACAACTCAAAAAAAAAAAAAAAAAAAAAAAAAAAAAAAAAAAAAAAAAAAAAAAAAAAAAAAAAAAAAAAAAAAAANTTTTTTGAGAGATATTAATGTGACTAATCATCAAAATTAAGAGAAGTTACGATAAACACTCAGCAACCAATCAAATGATTTTGGGATCAACTATCCTCTCAACATCAATAAAATCGTCTTGAAGTTTTTTACGTAATCCTTTTGTAACTTCGATCTTTTTTCTGTAAGTTGAAAGGCGTTCTGCTGACTTCATTCCTTCTGTTTGCAGTTTTCACCCTTTTCAACGAAATTCTGACTTGCTTCTAATTTAAAGAAAAACGAGTTGTTAGGACCGGCAGGGACCATGCTATCTGTTTCACTACTTTTGCTGAGGCTATTGGTTCAAGTGTTTTTTTAACTATTAATTGCTTATTTGCAGAGAGACAACGTACGGAATCAACGAGAGCATGTGGTTCTCATGGTAGCGAATGCTCAATCTCGTCTTGGCATTCCTGATAATGGTGATCCAGTGAGTAGTTTCAATTATCTAACTTTACTAGCAAAATTTCTGCATCATCCATAACTTTCTAATACTTTTTATCTAAAAGTTGGTTGATGATGGTTTATTTTATGACTGTATTTTTTATCTGAGACAAACGAATATACTAATAATAGAGATCATACAAAAAGGGGAGATGAGATATCCCCGCATGCCAAAAGGGTTACAAAATGGGACTCTTAATTAGCCGAGAGATGAACAAGATCATAGTTGCAAATGGACTTACAAAGGGAACACTATATAAATGTGAAGAGTCGAATTGAATCCCAAAGCTCCCTGAGGCCATTCAGTTTCTCTTTGGGAACCCTCTGGTTTCTCTGGAAGCCATATGCCTTCATAACATTTAACCATAATCATAATCGAGTCTGAGTGAATTCCAAGTCCACATGAACACTCAAGGCAGGGGTTAAAGAGCTCACCACATAAATTCCTTCTCTGTGTAGAATCCACTGCTTAGTATCCTCCCTATTGGATGGTCGAATGAGATCAAGAAGACTTTGGCGTGCGCACTCATTAGTTTCAACATAGGTGAAAAAGATTAGAGAGAGAATACCAAAGAGAAGCCTTTAGCCCAGCAGACTTGAAGCAATCAATTCGAAGTGATTGTTTTCAAAGATTCTTTGATTTCGTTCCATACAAATTTATGGAGAAGAGCTTTGACAACGTTGACCCATAATAAATGTGGTCTTGGAGCAAGGAAATTCCAAGGAGCTGAAGAACATTATATTTGGTTTTATTTGAAAATATCCACTGAATATTAAAATCTTAAATAGACTGTTCCACCGTTATCTTCAATGGATTCAGTGATACAAGATCAACTTCCTCTGAACACGAAGATTTTCTTTCAATGATGATGGATTGAGAGGGGTTACTCTAGTTTCTTTCTACTAGTTACATTAATCTTCATGTGCCTATAATTATTAACTATTTGATTCGGAACTATTTGGAGCTTCTGCAGAAAATAGATGAGAAAGCAATCAACGAGGTTTTCTTGAAGGTGCTTGATAACTACATCAGATGGTGTAAATACTTGCGTATTCGCCTTGCATGGAATAGGTGACTTCTGCTGCTCCTTTTTATTTATATTTTATTCTTAAGACATTTCATTTGCTTTTTTCAACTGAGTATCTCTATATTGTCGTTCTATTCAAACAGCTTTGAGGCGATTAATAGGGACAGGAAGCTTTTCCTTGTTTCACTGTACTTGCTTATATGGGGTGAAGCTGCAAATGTCCGCTTCCTTCCTGAATGCATTTGCTATTTGTTCCATCATGTAAGTTTTTAAATACCTCTTCTTATATTAACAGGCTTAGGATTAAACATAACTAATTTCTAACTTTTGTGATTTCACCTGAATGCAAGCCTCAGTATTTAGAACCATCATCATCTAATTAGATTCTAGATGGAGTGCAGTCCAAGGATTTATGTGACTATTACTGTTTTGTTCTACTAATTAGGAAGCTTTGTGACCTTCCTTGGAGGAGGGAGGGTGAGAGATTCCTTATCTTCAACTTTTTTCTTTTTAGTTAAATGAACGTAGTGGAAAAACTCATGCTGGACTCTGTTTCTTCCCTTACATCCACTGTTGAAAGTACTTAAAAACTTTTTAAAGGACCCTTTTTTGAAGCAAAATAAATAAATAAATTAATGTTTAATTTCTAATTATTCTTTTGGAAGTTTCTACTCAATAGATGGTTACAACCAACGAATAATTTGCTGCAGTGGAGGGTTTTCTTGAACATATTTGCATTCACTAATGTTCTTATTATGGCGTGAAAGGAGAGAATGTAGATAATATAGTCTTGCGTTGTCCTTCTGTAGTTCCTTTGTGGAACAAGGTATTTGATATATTTCTTTTAACTTGGATGAAAGATGACTTGAAGATAAGAAGCAGACCTTTCATTAAAAGTGTCTATGTTTTGTTGCTTATCTGAGAAGATGTGAGCATTCTTTTCTAGCCAAAGATTCCAAAAAAATGCATAAAGAGAAACGGTAAGACTACTCTCCTCTTCCAGTCTTTCCTGCCTTGAAGAACCAGTTTTTTTGGATAGGAAGGGAATGAGATCCCACTCGATTGAAGTTTTTAATGCTTACTTGGATCAATAAGCAAACTCATCATCTTGAATTGCTAGTTGGCCTCTAGTCGATTGAAGATTTTAATGCTTACTTGGATCAATAAGCAAACTCATTTTCTTGTATTACTAGTTGGCCTCCAGTTGATTGCTTTCTTACGATTGCTTTCTGACTGTGCGATGCCGGCCTGTTAGCTACTTGTATGCTCTTGTTTTCAATAGATAGGATGGAAGCACTATCTGTGCCTTTGTCCCCGACTGACATCTGCTGGGTTTCCTCATCTCTCCTAAACTTCCCCCGGTCTTCGGCCCGAGCTGTATGAGGCAGAAGCTTGTCTCATGTATGGTTCGGAGGCCGAGTCCCACCCTAGCAGTAATGGTGTTAAAAAAAAATCAAAGAAAAGAAGTTTTGCAGAGTTGAAGGAGTGAGAAAATGTCAGCAGGCTGTTAATTTGCCACCCAAAAGCTTGTTGGAAAAAATTCCAGAAGGATGGGGCGAAGATACAATTGCTGAAGGGATGAATTTGAGTTTCATGGTTCCTTAAGCAAAAAGGGCATTTTGAGAAGCTGTATAGGATTTGAAAATTCTGTGTACAGCCTCCTCTTGAAGCGCTGTTATATTGTAGTTGAGAGAGATGGCCTTCTCGAAGGCTACTGTTATATTGTAGTTTCTCTTTGATATTGCAACATATTACCATCTTGTGGTTTTATATATTTGGATACCTAACAAATTGGTATCAGAACAAGCTCATCTTTGAAAATGGTGCAAAAAAACGGCTCAAAGAGAGGATAAAGAGAGCAAAGAAGGAAATGGTTGAAACCAAAAAAGCTTTACCGAGGATGACCAAGAGCATTGATAGAATGACTACAGAAATAGAGAACTAAAGAACCATGTCCACGATGATTTTGAAACCACTAATGGCAAGGTTCGATTAACTTACGCTATTATTGCAAGCGCTTCTTAGAAACAAAAGGTGGTGGGAAAGAAGGAAGAATCGTGGGAGCAAATGGTCGCCAATGAAGATGAATCATTGTAGTGCAAGAGAGATAGAGAAGGAACCAAAAGATATAATTTGAGTGGGTCTAAGAAATACAAATCTCTATCAATCTCTTCAACAAATGTCGGGAAGATGAGTCACAAAATGCTGAAGATGGAAGATGAAGCTAGTGTGATCGAGAAAGATCGTCTGCAATGTTTGAGGTGAGGCCGAATTATATTTTGCTGGCATTCGAAGAAAGGGCACAAGTGGGTTGGAATGATGTTTGATGTGACAGAGTTGAAATTTCAAGGGGAAAAATGCCGGCTAATGTTGCTAGAGTTGAAAATTTTGGAGAGGTGCCAACACAAGTGTCATGCAGAGTTGATGAAGGGAGTAGATAGGGGAAACCATGAAAAAATTGTTGATGGAGGCCATTTTCAACAATGATTGCATGTGCGGTCGGAGATGAAGTTATGGGGAGGGTGCTGATGCAAGTGATGTACCTCAACAATGATTGCATGTGCGGTCGGAGATGAAGTTATGGGGAGGGTGCTGATGCAAGTGATGTACACTGGCAGGTAACAAATTGGTGAGGCACGATGGAAAGAGTAAAGTCAAAAAGTCTCTTGGTTGATAAACCCTTACCCTATTCACGTGAAATTAGATTTTTCTAGAAAGGGACGAGACCATTGGTTGCTTAATAAGCTGCCTTTTAATGGGCTTTATTTGAACGGGGCCCATTCTTTATCAAAGATAGGAAATCTGTTGGTTTTACAAGGTGGGACTTGGGTCGAGTTGTCTTTTGTTATGAACCCAAAAGCTGACACAACAAGGGAGTACTGTATACTCACGTGAAGAAACTAACCGTAGCCACCCTTGCACAATGCTCTACACTCACGTTGCCGTCCATTGTTACCACTTGTTGCCGCCCACCGCCACCAGCCATCTCTACCCTCCGTTGCTGCCTGCCACCACTGACCATCACCATGAACTATTGCTGCTTGCTGCCGTCAGACAGAAGGACCACTGCTATCTTCTATTGACATCCACCAAGTCTGCCACCGCACATGGCCTACAAAGTTCCAACCAGTTGGGTTTTGTTTTAAAGAGTGCTTTTTTTTTTTTTTTTTAATAAATAAAAAAAAATTCCTAAAGGATGTTGGATTCTGTGTTTTTGTTAAAAAAAATTATTATTTTGATTTTTACCTTCTTTTTTCTTTTTCCTTTTGGGATTGTATCTTCTAAAGCACACTGACAAAGTGTCTTCAAAGGCCGGGCTAATGTGAAAGTACTAGTATGAGATATGTGAGGATTAGTGGTATATCAATAAAGGGCATAGTGGTAAACAGTTTGGGGAGTGTTTTTCTATAAATAGGAGTGTTATGGAGATGTGAATCATTTTAGTAGAGTGTCCTTTGTGGGGCTTGGAAGAGAGATAGCCCTCTTGAAAGGCTATTGTTATATTGTAGTTTCTTTTTTAGATTGCAATATATTAGTATCTTGTGGTTTTATGTGTTCGGACACCAATGTCTATATATATCATCTATATATATATATATTCTACTCTATGTTTCTCATAAAAAACAAAAGTAAGAGATGAAATTCTATTCATATTATAATGAAAGTCTGGTTTATTGTTATATAATGAAAGTCTGGTTTATTGTTATAGAAAAATAAAAGGAATGAATGCCTTTTTGAGAGCGCATCATATTATTTTATGGTTCATGTGTGGAATGGAGGCGGATTTCTCTTGATGGAGGAGATAATATAATTACATATTCGCATTGGCTAACAGCTCGTTTTTTGATTCTTATTTGTGAGATGAATTGCATGCTGCCTTATCTCTATTTATGAATAATCACATGATAAATATGGCTATAGATGGCAAAAGAACTGGATGCTAACCTTGATCATGGAGAAGCAGTTCGTTCTAATAACTGTAAGCTGGAAGATGGTTCAGTGTCTTTCCTTCAACGAATCATTTGTCCTATATACGAGACACTTGTAGCTGTAAGTGTGTCATTCTTTCACTAGTGCTGCGATGTTTAGATATGAAATGGAACATTTGTAAGAAAAAGAATTTCTTAATAAAAAAGGATTTTAGAGCAGATATTTACTGTTTGCAGTTGAAGTCGGGGACTAGTCCTGAATTTTATCTTTTTATTTAATTTACTTATATTCTTTGCTATAAAGTATGTTGATATAGTTATATAATTACTGAAGTTTTCTTTCAAATGAAGTTGTTGCCAGAACATCAATAGCCTAACTCTAATCATGTAAAGTGTACTATTTTTGATCGATTGCTACCATGCTCCTCCAAACCTGTCTTCTTAGGAGCAAAGAGTGAAAAGTAAATCATAACTGTTGTGTTGGAAGATAATTAGGAGTCTATATTTATTAAAGCATTTTGTATATTGTTTATTTTGGCCTCTTGATTATTCCACTTGTTCTATCCAGTAGTTAATAGGTTTTTTGTATTTTAAATAGTTTATCTTCGATGAGGCTCATTTTCCATCTTCCTGAAATGCAGGAAACTGAAAGAAACAAAAATGGAAAAGCTGCACATTCAGAATGGAGGAACTATGATGATTTCAATGAATACTTTTGGTTGGTTTTGTACAGCTTCCTTTAGTTTATGGCCTTCTTTTCGGATAACTAGACTCATAGTATATTAGTATCCTTGTTAATGATTGTTATACTTGTGTAGGTCACCTACTTGCTTCGAATTGGGCTGGCCAATGAGGGAGGAATCAAGTTTTTTACGGAAGCCTAGAGGCTCAAAACGGGTTAGAAAGTTTGATTTTTATAGCTTCTTCGGATATTCTGCAACTTGCATGGCCAAGCTTTTATGCTTTGAATTAGCGAGTTGAGGGAACTGACTTGGAACATAGTGTTCATTCTGCATATAAGATAATATGTTCAATTGAAGTTTGCTGTTTTGTTACATTAGTTCGTTATTTTGTTTTAGTTAGTCTGTTGGGTTGTTAAGTTTACCGACTTCTTACTTAGTTAATTACTAGTTGGTCAGTAGATGGCCACTTTTTTGGTCTCATTGGTTTCTGTTAGTTTTTTTTTTAATTTGAATGTTCACCTCTAGGCTTTTCTACCAAGGTTATGATATTTGTATCGGATTGATAGCATGCCATCTTGATTGAAGAATAGCGATTGTCACCAATTGTCAACCCCCATATTTTGTTACCTAGCTGTGCATTATTCTCCAAGTTGACATTGGTCATTTCAGCAATGTTTTTGTGGCTCCTTGCATATCTTCTAGAGTTGCTTTTCTCTTTGCAACTTGCTCGGTTAATTCCTAAAATAGCTGGGTTCAGGGTGTGTAGTTTAAGGATTCATCGTCTTTGTTAAAAATACTCCAAAATGAAGGAGCTCATGATATATAGTTAAGTTTTGATTTACTGTCGGCATTTGTGTAATGAGTCAACGTCCATTGAAAAATTACACGTGTATCAATAATTAAAAAGGAATAGAAAACTACTGAACAGAAACCCTTTCAATTTCAACTAAAGATCAGCCAACTGAACTTACAAAAAAAACTCAAAATAGGACATCCCAAGTTTCAAACTATGACGAAGGACTTTACAATAATTCAACAACACCCATATCTCCTGCTCCAAATAAAAGCAAACATGTTCTAAAACACTTCGCAACATAATTAATTTCCATTCACCTTTGAACTCTTTACAAATTTGAAGACCTCAAAAAGGAAAAAAAAAAAAAAAAAAAAAAAAAGAAAAAAGAAGAAGAAGAAGAAGAAATAATGGCAATGAAGACTATCTAAGTTTAATACTGCTGCTTGAAGATGGAGTCGACCTCCATCTTACTAACTTTTGAACTAATCAATGAAAGTTCTATTGATAGACATCATTGACACTCACAGATATTTTTGACATGCAATTCAACATGAAAACATATATCAATTCAATCACATACAAATTATACATACAATCAAACATCATACAATTTTTCTAACTTAGCTGAAGGAGAATCACTTACCGTAATAGGGAATCTAAAAATATCTCTTGATCATCTATTGGGAGGAAGAACATTATTGCTAGAAGCTTCTATTTATAGTGATTGTGAAGACCTAATTTGAATTGGATTCAAACATCTTCCAACTTCTAATAGGAATCTCTCATTCCAATACCAATTTCCAATAGGATTTTCTAATTCAAATTTCAACTTCTAATAGGGTTTCATTGTAGCGATAGTTTTTTTTTTTTTTTTTTTTTTTTTTTTTTTTTTTTTTTTTTTTTTTTTTTNAGCAAGAGACTGTTTCTTTCTTAATCAGGTTAATATTCTTCAATTTTCACTTTTTTTGTGGGATTACCCTTATTGATACAATCTTTTATGTTGGTGGCTTTATTTTTCGAATATTATGCAGACTGGCAAGACTTCTTTTGTTGAGCATCGCACATTTTTTCACCTATACCGCAGTTTCCACCGTCTCTGGATCTTTTTGGCAGTTATATTCCAGGTTGCTTCTCACTTCTGATTCTTACTCTTCTATGTGGCTTGCTTTATCTGCAGCCTTCTAATTTGAGTCTCCTGACTTGTTATACACTAATTGATAGGCTCTGACAATTTTTGCATTCCATAACGAGCGTTTGAATTTGGAAACTTTGAAAGCTATTCTTAGCATTGGGCCAACATTTGCAATCATGAACTTCATCGAGAGTATGGATTAAAAACTCTCAACTGGTAGAATCTTACACTTGTTTGGATTTTACTTTTCCTTTTTAACTGTGTTTGTTGTTGTCGTAGGTTGCTTAGATGTGTTGCTTACTTTTGGGGCATACACCACTGCAAGAGGGATGGCTATATCAAGGATTGTTATTAGGTTTTTCTGGTGGGGACTGAGTTCTGTTTTTGTGACCTATGTTTATGTGTAAGTATATTTGGCGATCCCTTTTAACCTCTTCTTGGAGGCAATTATTCTAATATCAAGTATTTACATGTGCACAAATTGTAACGTGTTTAATCTTTAAATTTATATTTGAATATTAACCCACAAGTGGGATTTTGATGAATGTGCCAAAATGATGCAGGAAGGTTCTTGAAGAAAGAAATACTCGAAGCGCTGATAATTCATTCTATTTTCGGATATATATTATAGTGTTGGGTGTTTATGCTTCTTTACGCCTTGTGTTTGCAATGCTGCTAAAGTTACCTGCATGCCATACTCTATCTGAGATGTCAGATCAGTCTTTTTTTCAATTTTTCAAATGGATCTATCAGGTAAGGGTGTTTGCAGCAAAATTACTTTTAATTCACTTTTTTTGCTCCATTTCTGAAAGATTATATTCGTTATTTCTTTGTTTACCTACCTCAGGAACGTTATTATGTCGGTCGCGGTCTATATGAAAAACTGAGTGATTATTGCAGGTATAACAATGCCTCTGAAACTGGGATTTTCACTTTCTTAATTTTTGATAATATTGCAACTTCAATCATCCTTTGTGCTATGATAGTAATATGTGGCCCTACTTATTTTCCCATTTTCTACGCCCACTGTGCATTCTGAATTTTCACCTTTGATCTCATTTGATAAACTAGGTTGCATTCAAGGTATGAGTTAGTTAGCTCGGATAAGTTTCAAGACAATATGATATTTTATTGAGCAAACTGATCTCTTTTTTTTATGCATAATTTAGATAACATATATCTTGTATTGTTTATTGGACTTTTTTCTATCTTTTTTTTTGCATCGGGATATCTATTGGGAGTCACAGACTCACAGATAGTTTGCAGGAATTAAGAGACATTTATAGGACTGGATTTGGATTTTGAATATTATGAGGAATTTATTTAGTGCATTATATCTTTTTTGCTGCGTATGGTTTTTCAATTTTATTTTGCTTAGCTAAAATAATTTTTGTTATAGTCTGGGATATTCCTAGTATTTCAACTGTTTTACTATAAGTAGTTTCCGTAGCAAGTAAATTTGGTAAGTATTCGTGGTCCCAACTTGTCATGTTTAAGTTTCTTTCTTGTCTCACTTGAAATATAAGTCCTGTAACTTTCAACGAAGCCTTTTCATATAAACAGTTGAGTGGCCGACCGATTACATTTTCTTTTTGTTAATGGATATAAAAGAAGCGTATACTTTTCGGTTTTTTTGCTAGAACTAGAAATGGATTGGAGCTTTTATTTCCTTGGAAGACCCTCATGATTTTATATAATTGCCATCTTATGATCTTTTCTACTGCAGATATGTAGCCTTTTGGCTGGTGCTCTTGATATGTAAATTCGTTTTTGCTTACTTTCTTCAGGTAATAGTTCTTTAAGATACTAAGTTTTCTTCAGATTCATGTGTCATAGTCTGCCATTTTGATGACTATGATTTAGTTGATTGTCATCATTGACGTTTTTATTGCAGATTAAACCACTTGTCCAACCAACCACTGTCATTGTCAACCTTCCATCTCTTGAATATTCGTGGCATTCTTTCATTTCTAAGAGTAAGTTCAGCCATACTATTTTCCTTTTGACATAGGGAATGGGGGTGGGGAATTAAAATCCAAGATGAGCATCCTTTATAGGAACTGGTCATTTGCAGTTGAGTTATCCCGAGGCATTTCAACCATGTTATTAAATTTTTAACAAGAAACCAAACCGTTCATTTCAACCGTACTATTTGATGTTATAAGTTGTGCACAAGCATGAATGCAGAACCTTACTTGAACTGGATTTGTTTGATAGGTTGTTGGATTTGTTCGATAGGTTGTACAATTGTGTCTTTGAGCTCTAAAGTTATATGCCTGCATGCTACGTGTGTGTCTATGCATAAGTTCATTTTGTATATCATAGTGGAACTTTAATGGGATTAAATGGCAGTTGATACATTTTTAGAGTTTGAGAATGGTGGGTTTCACTTAAAAGACTTTGGACCCCTCTTTTTAATTTTTTAGTATTATTGTTATTTTTATGAACTATTTAAAAAGAAAATAGTTATTTTTTGATATCTTGAAGTGTTAATCAATGAAATGGTTTCTGTTACCTGTTTCTTTTATTATAAAAAAAAAAAAAAAAAAAAAAAAAAAAAAAAAAAAAANGAGAGAATTTTCCTTGTCTTCAACAACTTGATTCTACATATAGTGAAATTAAGTTTAGATGATTTATAAAATTATAACCTACTCTCGGGCTGAATAAATATGTCCGATTAACCTGGTAAAGCTGCAACACTTCCCTTATGAAGGACCCAAAGATCTGAAATCTCTTGTAAAAGAAAGCTGGAACTTTTAAGCAAAGGAAACAATCGTCAAGGTTTGGCCAATATTGGACATAGGAAAATGTTGGCTGTTAATCAGTGTAGTACATTCTCCTCAAATGGCACTTGATATACCACTTGACACAATCGCACTTTTGAAGGCAGCGGACTAGCGATTGTGCGGCACTCACTTTCCAACGACAAGTGAGCTAAGCCAATTTGTTCTTGCGTCGCCTACGGCCAAGCGACGTATGATCGAGCCTCTAGCCTCTGTTTTAAAAGAAGGTTTTAGAAAACGAGGAGAGAGAGAGATTTTAGAAAGAGAGATTTTGGAAAGAGACGTTATATAAGCAAGCAAGAGAAAGATAACAACGGCTTAGCATATATAACCTTGGGTAGGGAGAAGTTGACAACTAAGTTCCAAAATGCATACCGTTTTCTATGATCTCTAGCTAAAGAGCTATGGTTGCAAAATAATGAAATCCGTCTGTTGTTGGATGTCTAAAGCCCCCAAATTCATAGGACTTAACTGCCCTTGGTCTGATGCTATGGGAAAAATAGCAGTTTCTTTAGCTTGTTCTTAAGATTTAAATTGTAGAATGGACAGAAACTTCACTTTGTGGAAGACAAATCAACTGAAAACTGTCCCCTCAGCTCCTCATTTCCCGGATTTTCTGTTCTTTCTTTGAGTTCTTAGGAGATGCTTTTTGAGTGGTTGTGATGTGAAAGTATGGAACAAGTTTGTGTTAGACCTCAAATTGTGAAAGTATGCTCAAGAGAGGGCAAGAAGAGTATTTAGCCACAAATAATGAGAAGCTGTAGTTTTTTCTTATGTAGTTATTTCGTCTGAAGGCTTTGAATAAGTTGTCATAGCTACCATCATCGGTTATGTTTTACTTTTCATATATGTCATTTTGTTGGAAAGTCAAGGTTCACTTTTTTCTAATCTTGTTCTGGTTTGTCAAGTGTGGCAAGCACAATGACCCTCTCAAATCAGGTTTATAGGATGTAATTTTCTCATTAGAGAAATCTCAAGTAAATAAAGGATATCTCTATCAGTTTGGTGTAGTTCTATTTTGGATAGGAAATGGTAATATTGAAGAGGTTGACCGAGGATCAATATTTTTTTTGAAGAAGCAATAGGTGGGTTGAAGCTTGATCTTACCTTACCTTTGGGATTGCTTTTATTGCTTTTTTTTATTTTTTATTTTTTATTTTTTTATTTTTTATAGTTCTCTTGAGTGGTTTGATGCTGTTGTTAGTTTTTCTCATAAAAAAAGTAGTTTCCAATCAAATAGGCTTTTGTCATCTAAGTGTTATTTCATAATTTTTCAAAAAGTTTTCATTTGTTCACCATTTCTCAATGAATTTTAAAAATGTTCTGAAAAACTCTCTGTTATAGTTTATCCAAAAGGTTTCATTTGTACACGATTTCTTCGGTGTCTTTTGGGTTTGTCTTTATTGCGAGCTATTCCTTTCATTCTACGTAGACCAAAGGAAGGCCCTAATGAAATTCAGCCATAAATTTTCCTTTTCCCATTTGAACAGATGTCCAACCAAAACAGAGGCCAGTATGAAAGGGTCATCTGGCAGGGTAGGTGACCAACCAAAGGAGGAAAAAATCAGTCCCCCAGAAAGCTTTAGATATGTTAAATTTACTGATAAATGTGCAGATGTTGTATGTACTGATATATTTAGTTACCTTTTATAGACATGTTTTTGTCATGACCATGTCGTCGTGTAATAGAATGATGAACTGTGATTTCTATTTGTCCTCTAACCTGTTGGTTTTCATAAACTCCATGTAGTTGATTGTTTTTGGAGTTCATAACCACCTATTATCTAATTTGTCTGCAACTGTATTGTACTGATGCACAATTTTCATTTGACAGACAATAATAACTTATCTACTATAGCTAGCTTATGGGCTCCTGTTGTGGCTGTGAGTATTTTAATGTCTCGTTTTCATCTTGAAGGAGTGATGCTGATTTTTTACTTAAGTTATCAATGTTAGATCAAACAATTCTTTCCTTGCATTCATTTTTCAATTTTGGATGTTTCAGCTCTATCTCTTGGACATTTACATATGGTACACCCTTTTGTCAGCCATCGTTGGTGGTGTAAAGGGTGCTCGGGCACGGTTGGGAGAGGTAATGATATTTATATATTTATATTCTGTATTTTAGCAATGTAGTTATTCATATGGACTCTGTAGCAGTTTGGTTATTCATTTTTTAAGTATCACATTGTAAGTATAATAATATATGTTTTATCTGTTACAAATGAGTTTGGTATGTAGAGTGGAGCTCATCTTTTAAATTTTGACTTCAAGGATTTTTTTGCCATCAATTTGTGGCAGATACGTTCACTTGAAATGATGCATAAGCGTTTCGAGAGCTTTCCAGAAGCATTTGTAAATAACCTTGTCTCTACAAAGACTAAAAGGTACTTTGTTAAGTTGATGGCTCATTTTTTATTCAACTACTCGTGTTTAGCATGCTTCCAGATGCAGCAATATATTAGTATAAGAGCATTTTCATGTCCTTGTGGTTGACGTAGTCACATCTCCCTGTGCAACAAATGGAATTGAACAGGCTTGTGAGCAGGGCACCATATTCTCTCTTTCTCTTGATCAGACACTTTTTTAAAAAAAAAAGTAATAATAAGAATAGCATTTACACACCCTCTAGGTATCTAAATATTTAAGAGTGGTGACATACGTTTTTTGCTAGCTTGGAAACTGGTAGGATGGGGAAAGAACCTCCTTAATTATCAGGCACAATATGGAAGGTTTTCTTTATGTCGAATTCAAGCTTGTACAAGGCACTCATTCTCTCATAGAACATGCAGTTTTTTTGCCCGACTCTATTCATTCATTTTGTCTTCATAAAATGAGAAACAGATAATCATGATTTAAGATCTGACACTGTTGCTGGCAAGTAACCTAGGTCCCACACCCCATCTGGCTAGATAGTTGAGGGCCTCATGATGGGGTCGACAGCCAGTATTGTGGCTTTATATGGAAGTATATCAATTTCTGGAGTTAAGATGGTTGGAAGTGTTTCTTTAATGACTACTATTGTTTAGAAATCTGTTATTACTACTTTATTAGATGATCTCTTTATGTCTTCCTCGTTCTGAATAACCGTTGGATGACAATGTTTTATTAAATTTGGACAGTTTGCTACCCGACAGACAAGAACCTCAGGTATGCAAAGTCTGATTGTTATTTTTATTTATTTATTTGTTTTGATACAAGATCTTGGACACCACACATGTATTTATAAGAAAGGTTTTAATTTCACATGGCAATCAAACTTGATTGTGTGGATTCATTAGATGTAATGGTATGGGAGTGCTAGCATGCCGAGCATTTTTTATAAGAAACAAGGATAATATTTGTTCTGAAATGTCTGGGTACAAATAAGGAGTTAGGAAGCCAAGGTGTTGTATCCTGAACTCAATCCAATGTAATTAGTTCCTCAATTGTTAACAATAGAAAACACGTTGAAACTGAAATAAAGTTTGAATGGGGTTGACCTAAAGGAGCCACCATCCTTCCCAATCAAGTTGGCCAAAATAAAAAAATTAAAAAAAGTTAGTTCAATCTAGGAAGCACTTAGTAAAGTCCAATTTTAATCCAAGAGAATAGAATACATTGATCTTGCATTTCCGAGTTTTGTTCACAAATGATGCATAATTTGGAGACAAACGTAAGTTAGGTTTCTTCTTTGGATGCTCTTTGCCATATTTAGGCCACCAAAGACAATGTCCATAACCAAGGGTCTTAGACCTATTAGCATGGTCACTATTCTTTATACAATAGTTTCCCATACCAAAATCTGAAATATGCGGAAATTCGGAAAATTGACAAAATCTTGGTTTGATCTTGATTGCCTGAATTTGGAACATTTTTCTCACCTGTGGGGCTTAATGGAAAGTAGACAAATCTTGGATCAGATATTGATTGCCAGAATTTGGAAGAATATCTTATTAGTATTAAGGAAGGAGTTTTCTTTAAAATAGATTTGAAGAACTTTCGATTATGTGGATGAGAACTTCTTGGACAAGCTTATTGAAGACTGCATGTGTGTGTTTTACATATATGAGTCCTTCCTTTGCATTGGTTAGAAACATTTTGGGTTGATCTAAAGTGTTTAGTGGAAGTGCGGAGGTGTTCGACTATGTTGCTTGTTGAAGAGATTCAATAAACATACTGAAGACATTTCCCCCTTTCTACTATAATTTTTCCTGGTCTAATTTATTTGAGGGCAAGTGTAAATCAAATTGACTATTTGACAACCATTTGTTTTTTTTTGTTTTGTTATCTACTTAACACATATATTTAAAAGAAAAAATACAAAAGTTCTGAAAACTTTTTTCAAAAACTTGTTTCTTTTTTTAGAATTTTAGCTACGAATTCAAATGTGTTCTTAATAAAAATGTAACCCACTCTAAGAAAGGATGAGAAAACCAACACAGTTTTCAAAAACCAAAAACAAAACCAAATGAATATCAAACACGGCCTTAGGAATTTATTTAGTTTTTGAACTTCTTGAGAAGCCCTTAGGCATGAGGTTAACTTTGCTAAATCTAGTGTGGTTGGAATTAATTATACCCAAGAAAAGTCACATTTTGATGGATTGGTCTAGCCTTGGTGTGGGAAGTTGGCCTATGGTTGATCTTCGGATTCCTCATGAAAACTCAAGAATTATATCTTTCTGGCATTAATAAAACTTTAGGCAAACTATTCAAATTTAAATTCTCCCTTATTTTTGGTGGGTGAGGCAATAGTTTTTCTGAATTAGTACTTATGCTGAATTTTTGGTGGGTTGGGCAAACTTGATAATTTTTTTTTTTTTAAAAGAAAGGTAGAGCACATACAGACATACATTACACACACACAATTTTATAGCCTGTCAATGTTACGTGTGTGAAGATTTCCTCGTCCTTTTTCATGATTACTTATTGGGCTTCTGTAGGACTCTCCGGAGAGGAACAAGGCATATGCGGCAACCTTTTCTCCATTTTGGAATGAAATCATTAAAAGCTTACGTGAGGAAGACTTCATCAGCAATAGGTGCGATGGAAACAGTATTTACTGAAAATGAAAAAAAGAACAGATTTGTTTGCATTTTCTTTTTCAATATTTATAGGCTTTTTTTATGGTACTATATTTACAGATATTTGTTATCCAGCTTTATCATTTATTTTACCATTAAATTATTTCCAGGGAGATGGACTTGCTCTCTATTCCTAGCAACACAGGGAGCCTCAAATTGGTCCAATGGCCTTTGTTTCTATTATGTAGTAAGGTGCATTCGGCTTTCATAATTTCTCAAGGATGGTCAACCTTTAGATTTGGAAGGTGCAATCAAAGGCCTCATCATTTTGATTTTTGTAGATATTCTTGGCTGTTGATTTGGCTTTGGATTGCCAAGATACGCAGAAAGATCTGTGGAGCAGAATATGTCGGGATGAGTATATGGAATATGCAGTTCAAGAATGCTACTACAGCGTTGAAAAAATTTTATATGCCCTTGTCGATGGTGAAGGGAGACTTTGGTATTATTTTACTGTTACTTTTGTCTTTTGATATCTAAATACTTCTGCATGATCTTTACAACTTTCCTCATTTCTTCAATCTTCTCCTACTGTTGTTTAACTTACTTCATGCATGAACTTGTTTAGGGTTGAAAGGATTTTTCGGGAGATCTTCAACAGTATTTCAGAGGGTTCCCTGGTTATAACATTGAACCTTAAGAAGATTCCAATTGTATTACAAAAGTTTACAGCACTTACAGGGCTTTTGGTACGAGTTCTGATTCCTATTTTTCATTAGTATCTTGTAGTTAATTTTGATGTCAGTTTACAGCACTTACATGGCTCTGGGTAGTTCTGTTTTTAATATGTTTTCTGTTATTTATTTTTTATTTTTTAATTTCAAATAAATTCTAAAGCTCTTTGTGTCAGACTCGAAAAGAAACTCCTGAACTTGCTAAAGGTGCTGCAAAAGCTGTATTTGAGCTTTATGATGTTGTTACAAACGAGCTGCTTTCATCAGATTTGAGGTATAATTCCTAGGGGAGGTTTACTTGGTTAGGAAATGGTCAATGTTCTCAAGTCCTTTACTTCTTTCGATGCTCCAGGGAGCAGCTTGATACATGGAATATCTTGTTGAGGGCAAGAAATGAAGGTCGACTTTTTTCTCGGATCGAATGGCCCAAGGATCTAGAAATTGTACGAATGAGTAAAACACAAATTTCTCGTTCTTGAAAGTCTTTGAAATTCTCCACGCAACGTGACTTTTAGATAAGAATATCGAACTCTTTCTGTAGTTTTTATGCTCTATTAACATTCTATTACCCCCTTCTTGTCACAGAAAGAGCTTGTGAAGCGTCTGCATTTACTTCTTACAGTGAAGGATTCTGCAGCTAACATTCCAAAAAATCTTGAAGCAGGAAGAAGACTACAATTTTTTACAAATTCACTATTTATGGACATGCCTTTGGCAAAACCTGTCAGTGAAATGGTGCCATTCAGGTTTGAAAAAGTTGATTGCTCAAACAACCTCAGTTTCCTATGTTATGTAACTTATATGCTATTTTCTGTTTTGTGCAACAGCGTCTTTACTCCATATTACAGTGAAACTGTGCTTTATAGTTCCTCTGAAATACGTATGGAAAACGAGGATGGCATATCCATTCTTTTCTATCTTCAGAAGATTTTTCCAGGTATTATGTTGGCGTGTTTTCTTGTCAGAAATATTATATTGTAAAACAGTTGTCATTTTACTGTTTGTTCTCCAAAGTATGTTATTCTCATTGAGAAATGGCTAGTTATCCATAGAACTGTTGTAGCTTTTATTTAGTGTCCTTTAGTTTGGTACTTCTTTCACTTGATTTCTTGTTTCATTGTTTGATTATGGATTTTGCATTGTTGTGCTGTACGGCTTCAGTAAAAATTAGTCATGTTGTTTCTCGTAAGGTGTGAACAATCCTGTGTACATAACCGACTTATATTTGATGAATGTTGATTATTTGACCACATTTCCAAGAGATTGAGATTCTAAGTTTGTAATTTTTTTTTTTTTTTTTTTTTTTTTTTTTTTTTTTTTTTTTTTTTTTTTTTNTAATTTTTTTTTTTTTTTTTTTTTTGAAAAAGTCTGCAGACTGCCTTCCGTTTTTAATCTCTCCTTTTTCTTTTTTTTAAATAGAAACAAAATACTTCATTAAGAATAGATATATAAACAGCAGCAACTTGGAACAATTATATGTTCATCTACGTTTTCTTTGGTCTTTTAGCTTGTGTGGTCTCCCCACCAATTGAAAAGTTCACATTAGAAATCCTAACATCAAGGCGAACATGGATTAGTATATTCTCTCAAGAGGCAAATTTGGATACAGTGAATCATCTATTCTTAACTTGTCCTTTTACATATAATATCTAGGTCAATTTTTCAATAGTTTTTAGCTACAATTACCATTTGTTGTTATCCACTTGAGTTTCAGTTCCCATTTGTTGTTAGCAACAATTCCCATTTGTTGAAAGCTTAATACCTGTATAAATCACTTGAGTTTCTCTGTCTCCTCTATTTCTCATTGTTTTTTTATTATTTAATGAGACATCCTTCGTATTTTAGATGAATGGGAGAACTTTTTGGAACGAATTGGTCGAGGTCATGGCACGGGGGAGGCTGAGCTCCAAAAAAGTCCAAGCGATGCTTTAGAGCTTCGATTTTGGGTTTCATATCGAGGGCAGACTCTAGCTCGGACAGGTTAGATTTCTGTGTACTATTGTGATCTCCTTTTGCATTTCTCCTCAGTTGCATGCTTGTTTAGATGTTTGTGGTTAATTACTTTGATATTTTCTGGTGGTTCTGACTCTTGTGAACGTGCACAGTTCGTGGTATGATGTACTACAGGAGAGCTTTAATGCTTCAGAGCTATCTGGAGAAGAGATCATTTGGGGGTATTTTAGCTTATAGTATTTTGTTAGTGTACCCAATTTACTGTAGTAAGAGCCACCGGAATATGGTTCCTTACACGTTTTTTCTTAAAACTAGCAGATGATTATTCTCAAACCAACTTTTTCACGAGTCAAGGGTTTGAATTATCTCGAGAATCAAGGGCACAAGCAGACTTGAAGTTTACCTATGTTGTTTCCTGTCAAATATATGGGCAACAAAAGCAGAGAAAAGCTCCGGAGGCAACTGATATTGCTCTTTTGCTGCAGAGGTACAATACTAATTATTTGTTTTTCTTCTATTAACACAACATTGCCACCTAAATGATACTAGTTCAGTTTAGTATTTTTCTAGGTCTTTAAGAATGATGTAATGTTTTAAAGCTGACAGCTACAATATTTTAGATGTGTAGAGTGGGTGTTTATTGTTTTCTATATCAGTAAAGTGGGGTTTATGTCTAATAAAAGGAAGTATTGGACACATCCAACGTTGAACTAGTTTATGAATTTTCTTGTCTATCTTGTTGCAAGGAATGAGGGACTTCGTGTTGCTTTCATTCATGTGGAAGATAATGTTGGATCTGATGGGAAGGTTGTAAAGGAGTTTTATTCGAAGCTTGTGAAAGCTGATGTGCATGGAAAAGATCAGGTAGTCTGCCTCTTCTTTTTTTACTCGATTTGAATTGTTTCAATGTCCTTGGAAGAATTTGCTTCCATAGAAAATGCCTCTGATTTGAAATTTCTTATTGCAACTGATTACAATCTTTGAGTGAGTTAAGGAACTAAAGATGGAACGAAACTATCTACAACTATAGCAAACTTTGTCTTTTTATAGTTAAATTACGAGTTTGGTCCCTAACTTCTTGACACGGGGAGTATTTTTTTGGAGTTTCAAGCAGATGGGGCATTATTACAATGGTCATCATTCTTTTTTTTCCTTCACTAGTTTAAAAAATTGCTGTCTTGATATCTGTCATCTAGTTGTCCAAAAGTATGGGCCTGCACTCTGAGTAGCGAACAGCTATATCAAGGCTAATCTTTCGGATATTGTGAAGAAAGCTTGTCGCCTATTGAATGTTTAGTGAACTACAGACTTGAATTTTTTGTTGGAGTGCTTTGCATACATGACTCAATCCTTTGTTAATTCGTGTGTTGACCATTTTATCCTTTTGTTTACGAATTAGGATGGTAATATTTATATTCCTGAGCCATATCAACTTCTCTAAAAACTGTGATTTGCATCTAATCTTGTGTACTGATCTTTCCAATTTCTTAGAATGATACCACCTTAACTCTTTATCGCTGGTAGCATCAGGTTAATGCATTTTCTATGTAGCAGGATAATGTGTATAGCTATTTAAAAAATTAGGTTAAAGTTATCGTATATTACACCAATCTTTATCTTATATTCTTTTGGTCTTATCTTTATCAGTGATTTTTTCCATTTTCTTTTTTAATTTTGTTCTTTGTGCTTTTCATATTTTCTATATGTTATTGAAAGCAACATTTGATTTTATCTCGTTCTGCAGAAGTTCTTTTCAGTTTGCATGGTATTTTGATTGCTTATCTTTTTTTTTTTTTTTTTTTAATGTATAGNATCAAGCTTCCTGGAGAACCGAAGCTTGGAGAAGGGAAGCCTGAAAACCAAAATCATGCTATAGTTTTCACTCGTGGAGATGCCGTTCAAACTATTGACATGAACCAAGTGCGTATAATTCCTCTCTCTCTCTCTCTCTCTCTTTCACACACACACAGAAGAGGGTACTTTTATTAATTAAAAATAGTAGTTCCTCTGTGGGAACATTTGTGAACAACTGGGTTCAAAGGATAAGTTAACAATACAATTTATTCAATGTGCGTGTGTTGATGACGCAGTAAATTCAGTAAGATGTTCTTGGATTATGCTACATTCTTATTGGAAAGTTCATTCTTCCTTTGACCCTGTGATTGCTTTATTCTTATTTTTTCATTGTTAACTTAGTGCGTTCCTACTTCACTTAATGCATTGTTCGAGTTATTTCATATGTGCATACAATGATAATTTTGTAAAATGTTCTTTGTTTATGTAGGACAACTATCTTGAAGAGGCAATGAAAGTGAGAAATCTTCTGGAGGAATTTCATGCAAAGCATGGGCTTCGTCCTCCTACCATTCTAGGCGTGAGAGAGCATGTATTCACTGGAAGGTTTGTTTAATTATTTTGAGGCTTTGGCAATAGCAGTTTTCCCTGTACTAATGTCTTCTAAGCATATTCTGTTGGATGCGTTGATGCAGTGTCTCTTCATTAGCATGGTTCATGTCCAATCAAGAAACTAGCTTTGTAACCTTGGGACAACGTGTTTTGGCAAGTCCACTCAAGTGAGTTGTCTCAACCTATCCATGATTGATTTACAAAATGTTGATATGATATGGACGGAGGTTACATTTCAAACCACTGTTATGTTGTTTTAATATGAATATGTGTCTCTTGATGTAAGGAATTTTATTGGAGGAAATGGTTATCCATGTGGTTTTTGTCATCTGTGTCTCACCTTGAAGAGGGTAATGACCATCCAATTAACCTTGCTATTTTAAAATTAGAATCGTAATTTAAAGCCTGTCCGTGCAACTTTTCCCCTCCCCTTGTCTAAAGCCTTCCATCCGCAAATCCTCTTTCTTGGCAAGTAAAGATAAAAAAGTTGATAATTTAAACTGAAATTCTATGTGGGTGGTTTCTCGATTGAATGTGAATGATGATTGGAAAGATATTTAAAAGGCCATTGATATTGACTTTGAATCCATTTTTTCGGTTAATCCTTTTATGGATGATCAATTGTATTTCAATTGGCAGATACTAAATCATTTATCCAAGGCAAGTTTTGTCTCTTGTTCCAAAAAATTCTAAGAATAGAGTTGTAATTTGGTATTTTAATTCACCGATTTGATGCTTGATGACTTTGTTATTATTTGTTTAGTGTATTAACACAAAGGTGTTACTTTGTTTGCTAAGAGGTGAAATTTCCAACTCAGAGAGCTATCTTTTAAAACTTTTGTACTCATGATAAATCCTTTATGTTTGTGAAAACTTTTCAGAGTCCGAATGCATTATGGGCATCCTGATGTGTTTGACCGTATATTTCATATAACTCGAGGTGGCATTAGCAAGGCATCACGTGTGATCAACATTAGTGAGGATATATATGCAGGTCATTTATTATGAAATTTTATTCATTTTTTACAGTGTTTACTCGTTAGTTTTCAGCTCATTTCAAGTTATTTATTTATTTATTTATTTATTTATTTATTTACTTGGTGGTAACAGGTTTCAACTCCACTTTGAGGCAGGGTAACATTACACACCATGAGTACATTCAGGTTTGATACCATTATGTACATTCATCTATTTCAGTTGAACTTCCTTTGCCTTCGGATTTTTGACGATCATTTACTCTGTAAAGGTTGGAAAAGGAAGAGATGTTGGGTTAAACCAAATTGCCCTGTTTGAAGGGAAAGTAGCAGGTGGGAATGGAGAGCAAGTTCTCAGCAGGGATATTTACAGGCTTGGGCAACTTTTTGATTTCTTCAGAATGCTCTCATTTTATTTCACAACTGTTGGTTACTACGCATGCACAATGGTTGGTTTGCTTCCTTGATCTAATTCTTCTCTCTTCCAACATATTTTGAATCAGTCTAATTGATTTTTGCTAGTATCTGGATCTTTTTCCTTACAAAATTCTTTTTGTTTAATGCAGATGACAGTTCTTGTGGTTTATATATTCTTGTATGGACGGGTTTACTTGGTAATTGACATTTTCCACATTCTTGCATGTCATGATTTTGTCACGAATGGTTACTTCAATGATATCTTTTGGGTGCTTTGTTTTGCTACAGTATTTCAATTATTTTGTGTCTCTCATGGAGTTATTTGAAGATACACATACTATTGATTAATGCTTCTATGCCTTGGGACAAATTCAATGTATTAACAATCTATGCATCACCATGAAACATAATGTATCAAGTACTGTTACTTATATTTAAAGCTTGATTACATGAGTTTCATCGTGCTTGATACTGACTTGTTGGGTTTCCTTCTATAGTATGTTCAAAGATTTGATTAGTCGTGAAAGAGACACCAACTTTCCTTGAAAATTTCAGGCGTTTGCTGGACTTGATGAAGCAATCTCAAAAAGAGCAAAAATGTTGGGAAACACAGCATTGGATACCGCATTGAATGCTCAGTTTTTGTTTCAGATTGGAGTTTTCACTGCAGTCCCTATGATAATGGGTTTTATACTTGAACTTGGACTGATGAAGGTAATCTATCAATTCGTTACCAGGTTTTTTTCTTTCTGAAATATAATTTCAATTGATAAAAATAAGGAACATTGCTAATGAATTCACAAGATAAAAGTAATAATTTCTTTTGAGAGAAGTAAGGAGCAATTTATCTTGTTTGTCCTAAAAATTTCTTCTGCTACTGTCTTTCCACATTTTATGTCAATTACATTGTTGATATAACGACGATCACTCTGATTTTGTGTTTAATCTATACGCCTCAATATAATTTGGATTAGGCTCATATCTTTTCTAGGAAAGATCCAAGCAAGATCTTAGGTTTTCAGGTACGTGCACCAAATTCTTGAGAGGCAAGATAATGCCAGGAGCAACTTGTAAAAGTATTCCAACCTTCACAATAAACCAAATTCGGGGGCTCAGATTTATTTGAGGATATGTTAACTATTACTATTAAACACTAATTATTCACCGGATGACCCTTCCTAGTCTTGAGGAACTGTTTTATGAGCAGTAGATCTAATTGTTGCCGCCATAACTTTAGGAAACATGTTATCCGATGATTTGGTTGTCTTAAGGATAGGGGGAAAAAACTTTGTACTCGGAACAGAGTTTGGTGTTTCAACAAGAGCCTGAGCATCGTTGGTGCAAAATTAGTCTAGTTAGAAAGCTATATGAAAATAGTTTCAAAATAGAATTTGGAAATGACAACAAGGCTCTCTTTTGGGATTCCAACGATATCTCGATGAGGAAATTCATGAATGGGCCAGTCTATCACATCTCCTTTCATCAATTACTGTGAGGAACGCACATGATTCTTAGTTTTGGCCATTGGGTACCTTTAGTGATTAGTCTTTCTACTTTACTCTCCAATTGGACTTCTTTCTCGTAACTTTCTTGAATTGTGGGGGTTCTTTCCTCCATTTACTCATTTATCGCTAAAATTTGTTTCTCTTCTTTAAAATCAAAACCCTCTTTTGGTTGTGGTAGGATGTTTATATAGGAGTGGGTCACTATAAAGTTTCCTCTATTTTTTACAGTTAACAACAAAAAGTTGTACTTAGTAAACCTGGAATATTTCAGGTAGGAGGAATTTGGTGGATAAGAAATTAAGTGTTTTTTAGAACTCCTTAATGCAGCTCAAGTCGTTTGACAGAATAATTTTTTTTGCTACAAAGATCAGGTAAGTTCATTAATGATTTTTTTTGCTAGAGATCTGATCAGATGGTCTTGCTTTTGATAAAGCTCACAGAAATCCTCAATTTGTTAGCTGGTCCTTATTTTTGTGGGCATGTCGACACCTTGGATAGAGTTTGAAAAAGTGTCCATATTCTTCCAGTGTATGCTTTGTAAAACACGATGGAAAAGCAAGATCATGCTAGGTATTATGCTAGGCCTCATGTTTGGTCCTCTTACTTTTCATTAAATCAATGGAAATGTAACATCAACACATATGCTGAGGTTGAAGCCTGGCTTTGATTCAAATTTCTTTCGAGTTCCGAAAAGAAAGTTAGGCATCCACCATATTGATGATGGAAAAATTCTAAATTGAAGGCACTGCTGAGAATTTCTGAATCTTGAATTTTCCTATGCTTAAATCCTCCCAAAATCTCAGTCTCCCACCAACTTTCATCCGAAGCTTAACTCAGTAGAAATAAACCCAAACTTCTTTAATATCTGATCTAATCAATGTGTCAGACCCCTAGTAGCATATCAAATAGAGGACTCTTTTGATGCACAGCTAAACTGAGTTACTAATCCAGATTGTTGAAAGCTTTCTGGTAATGGTGTTCATACGATGATTTTGTTTGGTTTATTTGACATTTGCAGGCTGTTTTTAGCTTCATAACTATGCAGCTTCAGTTGTGTTCTGTCTTCTTCACTTTCTCTTTGGGAACTAGAACTCATTATTTTGGAAGAACTATTCTCCATGGTGGTGCCAAGGTATGTTTTGTTCTATTTGTCTAATCTAAGTAAAATAATTGAAAGTTATTTACGTTTTTTCCTGTTTAAAACCTCAAATATTTGCGCATTTACAATTCATCTACAGTATCGAGCAACTGGTAGAGGTTTCGTGGTCCAGCACATCAAATTTGCTGAAAACTATCGCCTCTACTCAAGAAGTCATTTCATCAAGGCGTGAGTGATTTCAATGATTTTTCATTTAGGAGTTCTCAGGATTTCATTGCTCAGTTTTTTGTTTGGAATTTGTTATTGCTGGTAAATGAAAATGTGTAAATTATGACAATAACTTAATTCTCAGGCTTGAGGTTGCATTGCTTCTTATTGTCTACATTGCCTATGGGTATTCAGAAGGCGGAGCAAGTTCTTTTGTTTTGCTTACTCTCAGCAGTTGGTTCCTCGTCATCTCGTGGCTCTTTGCTCCTTATATCTTCAATCCATCTGGTTTTGAGTGGCAAAAGTATGTCTGACCATAAACGTATTTATAAAAAAATCTTCCTTTTCAAGTTTTATTTAATCAGAATGTTCCGGTTTGTTCAAATAGATATTATGATCTTACTTGATAATCAGGACTGTGGAGGATTTTGATGATTGGACCAGCTGGCTATTCTACAAAGGGGGAGTAGGGGTTAAGGGAGAAAACAGTTGGGAGTCATGGTGGGACGAAGAACAGGTGAAAGAGCTTTCATTTCTTTACTTCTTCTTCTTTCTTTCTTTCTTTTTTTGTTTTTTTTTTTTTTTTTTTTTTTTTTTTTTTTTTTTTTGTTGATGAGAAAAATATAGTTGGTTCCTGAAGAGAAAACCAGGTTATTGTCTTGTACCCAACTTTAACTCAAGAAGTTTCATCTCAACATGACTCTTTGACAGGTAAGCAATNAAGGAATCTAAATTTTTTGTTCTAACAATAAAGAATTTCTTATTGATATAATGAAGAGGATTAAAAATAAAAAGGATACAAACTCTCCGAGGGAATGTAAAAGAAAAATAAAAACAGCAAAGAAAAACATATAGAGAACTATGAACCAAAACTTTTTCATAGACCTAACGAAACATCACCCGTATCAAAAATGATTCTGTTATTGACTTTTGCTACCATTTTGAGAAACTTGAGAAAATTAGGGAGGGCCTTCCAAATTTGTTCCCAAATGGGCTGCTATAGCTTTTACTATGTACTTCTCAGAAATAGCAGAGCAGGCTTCATTGATAAATAAAAGAAAGTGCAGTACTTAACTTCTATCATATTTCAACTTACCTTTATTTTTCTTAATTATTTTTCCTCTTAGGCACATATTCAAACATTGCGAGGTCGAATTTTGGAGACACTTTTGACTGTGAGGTTCTTTATATTTCAATATGGCGTTGTGTACAAACTCCATCTCACAGGAAAGGACACATCACTTGCGGTAACCTCTTTTTCCTTGGTTGACTTTTTCTTATTCTTGATAAGAAAATGAAAAGTAGAATATATGTTAATCCTATATTTAGTCAAATCTTGAAGTTCAATTGGTTGGTTGCGGCTGCTGTGGATGAGCATGTTACTTGATTTTGATTTTTCATCTGAACTGATGGTGTTCAGCAGACTTGGAAGTGTGTTGGTTTTTCCAATTGTGAAGAAATATGGAAGTACTTGGTTGCATTAAATCATAAAACAGAACTTGAAATTTATTAGCTTCTACATTGTGAATATAACAGTAACTATGGGAGATTGCTTTGACTCTTTATAGCGTGCAATCGCAAGTCTGATTGAGATCATTCGCTTCTCTGATCTAACAATTGTCTTCGTGTTTGTTTAGTTATATGGTTTCTCGTGGGTGGTGCTTGTTGGAATTGTTTTGATATTCAAGGTTTGTACAAGTTCCTCGCCAATTCTTTACCTCATCCACCAATTTGCTCTTCAAATGTTTCAATGCAATTCACTCTAGTAATTCTTCTCTCTGCAGATCTTCACCTTCAGTCCTAAAAAATCAACGAACTTCCAGCTATTGATGAGATTTATTCAGGGTGTCACAGCCATAATTCTGGTTACAGCGCTTGGTCTAATCGTTGGCTTTACTAACCTGTCGATAACCGACTTATTTGCTAGTGTTCTGGCGTTTATTCCAACTGGATGGGCTATGTTATCTGTAAGTTCAATATCATTTAAATGAGTTGATAATGGCAAGCATCTTTGTTTCTAATCGTTCTCTTCTGGTTGTTTCAAACAGTTAGCAGTTACTTGGAAGAGAGTAGTGAGGAGTCTAGGCTTGTGGGACTCGGTGCGTGAATTTGCCAGGATGTATGATGCTGGGATGGGTTTGATAATATTCGTGCCCATCGCATTCTTGTCCTGGTTTCCATTCATTTCCACGTTCCAGTCTCGTCTGCTCTTCAACCAAGCTTTCAGCCGTGGGCTCGAGATCTCGCTCATCCTTGCTGGAAACAAAGCTAACGTTGAGACGTACTGATTTTAGCAGAGAAGAACACATTGGCAGCAATGTAGATAGATATTCTATTGTAGACGTTACTCAAATCTTCTGTATCATGCATTCATTTCTGAGTTGTGATTGTTAGATTTTATTAGGGTGGTTCATATATTAGCGTTTGTTTCAATAGGTTGGTTGGAGTGGGGAGGAAGGCAAGACTGAGTAAGTTTATTATATATTATGGGGTTTTTTCCTCTTCCTGTTTTTCTATCTAGGTGTACTCATCGTTTCATTTCGATTCAAAGTTCAATCATGTTTTCCCTCTCCCTCTCGAGTCTCGATTAGCGGGAAAATGAGTCTCGATTAGCGGGAAAATACGCCTAATCAAGTACGTTCTGCAATCTATAATTAAAGGTCAAAAAGCAAACAAATTTATACAGACAAAACTGAATAGTGAACCATAGTATTCTTTTTTTTTTTTTCTTTTTCCTTGATCATTAACATCCTCTCGTTGTGTTCATACATTGCCAATACATCGCTTCCAACTTTCGTCCTAACCCAAAAAATCAAATGAATTCAGCAATGCCAACACACATCCGACCAATAATCCCAACAACGCCAACTTCAGCTGCGCTCATCATTTTCCTGCCAAACCTGCTTCAATTTTAACGTTTTGAAGGCAAGGAAAAGTCATGGAGCACAGTGGCTATTAATGGATCTTTGAAGACTATCACAAGGCTGCCTGTGATGGCCTGCACATCCATTTACCACGTTCAGACATCTACAAAGAAAACCAACAAAACTCCTAATTGATTTCACCGTCTTCAACATCATTTGCTGGCTTGTTAACACTCTGGGGTGGTGGTGGTGGTTCATTTACATCCTCTTCCTCTTCATCATCCACCTTCATGTACAAGCCAAGTTGTTCCAAGGGATTACTACCTTTAAGCTTGAAACTGCCATATCCATTCTGAGAATATTCTGGGCTTGACTTCTCTGTGAAGTTCGGTAGCTGCTCGTCGTTTGAAGCCCTAAGCATTTCTAGATCCTCCATGAATTGACTGTTCTCATTAATATCAACAGTCCTCTCCATCTGCGTGATGGTAAGAATACAGCTTGAAAAAATTCAAATGGCTAGCACAAGATAATGATTATATTTATAAACTCTATTATACCTTAAGTAAGGCCTGACGTGCAGCTTCTCTATCCAACTCCCTTTTCTTCTTTGCTTCAGCCGCAGCTTCTGCTTCTGCCTTCCTGTGAGCATCCTCTGCAGCTTTGGCCTCTGCTTGCAACCGGGCTTTTTCTGTATGGAAAAAAAACATGAATTATCGACTTCTGAAATGGTCGTGATCACACTATTCTTTCTCCAGTGTGATTATGTCCTGTCTCAAATTCTGAAGTAGAGACTTCAACCTTCTCTTTTCTGTCTTTCAAGTTCCTCCCTCTCCATTCGCACTTTTTCAGGATCCCGCTTGTCACCCTGTAGCCAACTCACGTTAGCGACCTTCCAATAATAAACGACCAATCATAAGTAGAACCTCAGGTTTAACAAACCTTTTCAAGTGCCTTTTCTCGAGCTTTCAGTATCGTGTCGGCAAATCGGTTTCTCAATAAAGCTGCACGGTATAGCCTGTCAGGGGAGACTTGCCTCTTGGATGGAGCACCCTCCCCTATAATGTTAAGCATCGAAGATAAGTTGAAGTTCTAAAACCATAAGGCAGAAAAGTTTATCATGATGCTTTCTTTTCTTACCCTCCTCTTGGTAGCTATCCGTGTCAGTAGTGTTTGTATTGCCCTGAGCAGATTGCTCAACTAGACCAATTCCATTTTCTTCAACTGCACAGTTAGGGGAAAACAGCTACTTCATCATAAGCACTGATGATGAACAAATCACTGGAGGCGAAACCTCTGTCAGCAAACTGAAGATACAAGGTTTAGCACCTGATACTCACAATTTCCAATTTCTAAATCACCAACTTCATATTGCTTCTGATCCACATTTGTTTCAGAAGACAAAATTTCCTGACATGATAAAGGAAGCCCAAGTAAATTTGTGCAACTCATTCTACGTGGCTATTCTATTAGAAATAGAAGTATTTAAGTACAATGACATGCACAATTATCTAAATACACAATAACTCCAAGGATATAAAATCCTGCACGCAAACATTTCACAAAGCATCATCACAACTATGAACATTAATTTGTTTCATATTTCATATACAACCATGAACAATAAAGAAACACTCGGTCAGTAAATTACTCAAACATTTTTAGCCCATGACAAACAAGAGAATTAACTCATAACTCTGAGTTAATATAAAAACTTATATTTGAAGTCAATGTTCCCACTATGAGTTGTAGGTAGGATTGTATAGTTCCCGAAGCAGGTGGAGGAAACTTCTGTACAAAGTAGAAAAATTGAAAAGCTATTAGTCTTTCTAAAAGTAGGAAATTGACACTTTTTTGTCGCCAATTTATGATTGACAAAAACGTTATTGCATTTTGTCCAACGTCCGACACAAAATTGGGGGATGATGAAATTGAAGATTGAGCTTCATTTTCGAACATGCTAGCTGACTTCGCTATCACAAGTAAACATTTAGCTTTCATCTTCTCAATGTACTCTTTATTCGGAAGCAAATAAAGAAGTAGATCATCTTTTATCCTTTGTCCTTTTACAGTAAAAGAAATTTGTGCTTGAAGCTCTCTAACAGATATCTTTACAACTTTTCTCCATGTTCTCTTTGTTCGGAAGCACATAAAGAAGTAGACCATCTTCTTTTCCTTTGTTCTTTTAAAATAAGAAAATTCTGTGTTTCGTGCTCTCTAACTAGATACTTTGTAGGAAGAAATTTGCTTCAACTGGCTATGACGTAACCCTTCAAAACGAGGGCTAGGAAGCTTTAGTCTAATGTTATAAAATCGTACTTTCAATTATATGATGGGAAACGATAGAATTTTCAAATAAAAAGAGAAAATTGTGGAGAAATATTTGAAAGAGCAAAATTTCATGTCTTGTTTTGAGTTTCTATACATATATAGTTTAGAAACCATAGTCCCTGAGTAAATAAACAGTGCTATTATGAGCTCCATTGGAGGGTTTTCTTCTGAACCACACTAGCTCAATCAACTTCTCTCCCTAACTTTTCACTAAGCAACGAAATGATTTGAATAGACAAAGATGATCAGCTGATTTATCTACACTATGCACTAAGCTCAAAAGGATTGTTACGAATAGCCCATTGGAATCAAAAGACCGATGATACTACGAAAATAAAAGAAAATGAAAAGTTTGGAAGAATATCAAGTCCCTCCCCTCTCCATGCATCCTCCCAAAATCTAATTAGGATCGCATAACTAAGAAAACAGTTGATAGGGCAGAGAAAAGTCACGACCAAATAAAAGAAAATGAAAAGTTTGGAAGAATATCAAGTCCCTCCCCTCTCCATGCATCCTCCCAAAATCTAATTAGGATCGCATAACTAAGAAAACAGTTGATAGGGCAGAGAAAAGTCACGACCAAATAAAAGAAAATGAAAAGTTTGGAAGAATATCAAGTCCCTCCCCTCTCCATGCATCCTCCCAAAATCTAATTAGGATCGCATAACTAAGAAAACAGTTGATAGGGCAGAGAAAAGTCACGACCAAATAAAAGAAAATGAAAAGTTTGGAAGAATATCAAGTCCCTCCCCTCTCCATGCATCCTCCCAAAATCTAATTAGGATCGCATAACTAAGAAAACAGTTGATAGGGCAGAGAAAAGTCACGACCATCAATGAGTCGTCTACCATGCACATAAGGAAATTATATGCAATAATACTGCAACACACAGAATTTTTCTTTAAAACTAATTATAATAAAGAAAACTATTTAACCAATAAAACTTGGTTGTAGAAATAAAGTTGCATTTTGTGTTAAGACTTGTGACCCCATTAAACATCAAACACAAAAGCCAAGAGGAATCTATTCCCCTTGATTTAAATAAAAGAATTACGATTAAAAAATCAGAATAGCGACATGATAATTCGGTAATAACATAGATATACTAAAGCTTATTTTCAATAACATCCTTTATATTACTAATAAGATCTATTTGTCCTTCAAAGTTCACTTCTAAAAAAATAGAACCACACATCCAATGCCCTTGCCTTACCATTAATTGCATTACTCTGCCAAATTAAATTCCTTAATCCACACCACTGATTTCCCCTTGAGATGTGTAAATATTTAGTCTAGAAAAAAGGTAATGCGTGAAAGGAGGAAAAGAAAACATTCTCCATATAGTCCTAAACAATGGAAGTTTTTGGGTTTTCAATACCTTTGGAGCCGCATCACTATCTAATGCTTTAGCAGCATTTGATTCACTCGCCGATAAACTATCTGAGCCAGAATCTGCATGGTCGAACAGCAGAATACTTTTAGATTTGGCGTGAGAGAGAGACTCGTCAAGTTATATTACAGATTGATATTATAAAAAATAATGAAGATTACAAAACAATTGTCCAGTCATACATATCTAACATAACTACGAACACGCCACAATCCTAAATTCAAAAGGAAGAAATCCTTGCAATAGAAACTCCCAAGGAAACAGTACCTCAAGTTAAAAACCCTTTTGAAATTTTTTTTATTTAGAATGAATAGAAGAATGCATAACAAAGTTCAAAGTTTTAAGTCAAAATTAAATGATAACACCAGAAATTAATGAAAAGGAATTAGGGGCAGGTAACAACACCAACCACTTGATGTAGAACCTGATTCACTACTCGAGCTACTGGAATGACTGCATTTACTCTCTCTATGGACTGCATCTTTCTCTATCTCTATTGGAGGATAGCTTGAAACAGGAGGGTCATTTCCACCAACAATGTCTACATCATCATCAAGCCGACCATTTCCTAACAAGGGAAAAATGAAAATTTAGAAGATCCAGGAAATCAACCTTCATTTTGAACATAAATCTATCCATGAATTACCTCTACATGGTGGCATTGATGAATTGCTCAATCCTGATTCGTTGCGAAGCTGCTTAGTAGAATATGACAGCAATTAGAAGTCATTGTAATCAGTGCAATTTTAATGATAAACACGTGAAAATGAGAATGGAAACATGTATACACCTCCACTACACAAGGTTCAGCCGTTGTGCGTTTCTGCTTCTCCATTATATAGTCGTCCAATTTCTTCTTCAATGCAAACAAGGTATCATCACTAAGAGTATCAATATCAATTTCAATCTCCTCCTCACCCGCTAGAGGATTAGAACTGTGCTCCTTTAGGAAATCAATGATGCTTTCAGGCAATTCTCCCAGCAACGCCTCCAACTCCACACTCAGTTTATGCTTCTCCTGGTCAGTCATGATTTTTGACACACTGTTTGGCTGAATATCAGGGCTATTAGTAGGGACTTTTGTCTTTTTTGAACGTGACACGGGCAGAGTACTTTCAGCTTCCTTATGAACAATAGTGGCTGAAGATACTTGACGTTGTTCTTCAGTTGTTACAGGGAGCTTCTTCTCTATAGTTTTCCATCTAACTTCAAAATATTTACTTAGGGTCTTAGCCATGACATGGACGTCATTCCCGGGAGGGTTGTAAGTCATCGCATTTGAAAAAGTAAGTCGAACATCTGCAGCAAAATCCAATGGATGTGTGTATTCTCCTGCAGTAATCTTCGACTTCACAGTGCCCAGATCCATTGGATGCTTTATAACAGTGAAATAATCTGGAATATTCAACTTGACCACATCAACTGGGGTGTTAAAAACCCAACCAAATTGATGCGACATCAAGCGAGGCAGCAGCTGTTCACATTGTTTCAATAACAATGCTGTCGAGGAAGCAGATACAACAGCTGGTTTAACCGACTCAAACCGCCCAGATGAGCTTCTTACAGCTGAAGGGCCATTGCGCCCAGAGGGCACTAGCTTTTTAGCAGGAGGAACCGATACCTCGGACAACCTATTAGAAGTCTCTGGAGGAACTCCCCTGTGCTGATCACTATAACTCTGAATATTACTCGACGATGAAACAGCCAAACTCGAACTAACGTCAGAAGCTTTCTTTTGCAGAACTCGGACCTGCTCAAGTTCTAACTTTAACCTTATCTCTAAACCTTTCCTTTCAGATCGAGACAATGATGATATAGAAAAAACTTGAAGAGGAGCACCGAAACAATCATAACCATTTGCATTCATACTAACACGCTTTCTCTTGAAGGCCCGTGGATCATCTAGAGATGAGATTCCAGTATCCATTCGTCCAGAGCTCCCTAACCCTTCTGATTCGCCAACAGTTTCCACAGCATGTCGGTAATCTGGAACAAAACCAAAAGAAAGACCTTTGGAATATTTCCTCGATTTCCCCATTACCTGTGAAAGTGAGTACTTTCTCGATTCCTTCTGTCCAGCAAACTCAATAGGAACAGTCGGTGCCATAGGATTAATTCCCAGCAACTGCACATGTCAACTGCAACCATAAACTTTGTACCCGAACTATGATATTCCAATCCATATTATATCAAAATTGAAGCTCCGCCCAATGTAGAAGTCCAGGTTTAAAGAAATATGCGCGCAGTTATTTGTTTGTAGCAAGCAACGAATTAATTTTAAGTTTGGTCTTTTGACATTGATAAATAATCTAAGAAGATTAATACTTCATCAGAACAACGGTGTCCTGTGGTCGACCAGTGCACGAATGGGTTGCCATTTGAAGGAATCCCAAAGCTCGTGAAAGAAACTCACTATTTCCTCCCTGGATGAATTGAAACATCAACAGGTTGACAGAGAATAGGTTCAGACAAGTTCCCAGAAGTCACTTAAACAATAGACAATGACTAAACAACCCAAACCACAAAAATCCAGTGGCTCAGTCCAAGCAATTGAAATCCCGGCAAACTCAGAAGCTTCGACCACATAACCATATATTCCATGAAAACAAAATTGCTTCCTCAGCCCATCACCTCCTGCCGTCGCAAACATCAGCCTCACTCCTTAAGAGAGACTTCCGCCTTCGGAAGAACCCAAAATGAAAAGGAGAAGAAAATTCGAGAAGGAGAGAAAATCGAAATATATGAAGGGCAGAATATAATCCAAGATCATGAGATAAACCCCTCGAAACGAAACCCTAGATCGAGCAGGAGTAAACGAAATTACGCCAAAAATCAGAACAGAACAGGAAACGCGAAAAAGGCAAGAACTCTATGAAGGCGCTGGTAGAAATCCCATTGGAAACCTGGATCACGAGCAGAGCCCGTCGCTCGCAAAGCAAACCAACCCCGGAAAGACGATAACGTCCTTTACAGAGAGATGGAGAGAGGAAGGGGGAACTGCTGAGAGAAATAGACAGTTGAGGCCGGAAACTCAGATTGTTGGACTGGTTCCGTCTTATTTAAAGGCCCGCTGGCCTCGATCCCCGCCGCTAGCAAACGAATCTGGGCCGTCCATTCTCTCCCCTCCAAAGATTCCAGCCATGGTATCTAAACCCGTTCAGGCACGTCCGATTCAGATCTATCTGATGGTGTCTTTCTTACAGAAATTATTGCCACTAACTTAAACCTAATCCAAATACCCGTGAAACTCTCGCGAGTAGAGAGTTGTGGCAACTCGCGCTGGGACGCGGCAACGTGTCATATTAGGTGCCTGTTTTGTTTTACCCGCGAGTGAGGAAAGTTTGATGGGGACGTCGACCACGTGTCTGTTTGACTTCTTACGGCAGCAAGACGATGTGCTGGATTTGGCGTCCCTCTCTTTCATCATTATTCTTTTTTTAATTTTTTTTTCTTTAATTTTGATTATGATCTTAATAAAAATTAAAAATTAAGTTAACACCACTCTATTTCACAATTAATTTTACAATGTTTAAACACTTTAACTTGCATACAATTAGTTTTTATCGTTTGAATCAATATTTAATCATTTTTTTATTTGTATGATTGTTGTGATTAAGTTGCTTTAATATTTTTATTATCAAATTTTAGCATTTAGGTCAAGCTATTTAAACAGATTTGATTCATTGGTTCCTTTAGGATTAATTTTCTAACTTAGTGATACAAAACATTGATTACAACATTGTTTATTGGGGATTGGTATTGGGGTAACACATAAGAAACAGTAATTCGAAACAGCAACAATGGAGTAATCATATTCATACCGCCATTGAAACGAAGAGGAAGCTACTCGTTGCTGTGATTGACACTCTTCCTCGTTCCCATCGCCCAACGGGAGAGAAGATAGAGCTGAACAGTTTCATTCGCGGCGTGGCATCCCATAAGCAGATAATTCCGAGGCCGAACCATATATCCAAATCTCATGCCAGACAGCGAATAGACGCACAAAACTGCAGATCATCAGCACACTCGTTACAATTTCTTGTTTATTATATTCAAAAAAGTTCATCCGTGGAACATAACTTATTTTGGTAAAATCGAGCATGAACAGCACAAATTTTTTGAACCTGCCGTCATTTTGCCGGATATCTTATCGGCTGGCTTTTTCACATCTGCCAGCCCCTGCGATTGAAGACACCACAGACAGAGAAGAAGTTGAAAAAGGAAGATGAGAAATCAAGACTCCAGATATTGTAATATTAGATTAACAGATCATACAGCAACCACGAAACCGAAGTTTGCAGCAGGTCCCCAAAAATGAGTTGTTTTAGGGCCAACAGGACTGTTGAGGAACGCTCGGAACGAAGACATCGAAGCCGCCTCGAACTATTGCTTTGGCTGCCGCTACGAATGACAATCGCACGGAGGCTAAGAAATTAAAGAAAATCAAAAGCAATAGGCAAATCTACGAAAGTCAGTCCAAGGATGTATCCTTAAAATTGCTATAAAATAAAGGAAAGAAAGAAGAGCAAGAAATCGATTTCTTAATCTTTACCATCGCTATCACTTTTCCCTGCGCGATAAACTTTGATCTGACGAGTGAATGCGTAATCGAATAGGAAATTTCGCGATTAAAAAATTTGATCAGTGAATTTGGACTTGATTGCGACCGAATTTGATCGATCGAAGATTAGGTATCTCCACCGCAAATTGCCAGAGCCGCTCGAGGAACAGAGCAAAAGAGATAAGAATATCTTGAAGCAAATACACTAATCCTGAGAGTGTGGAACCATGGCGAGGAACAGGAACTTGAAGACGAAGGTCGGAATGGCTGGGCGGCGGTGGTGCAAACGAGAGCGCGGCGCGGAGGAGCATGCTTTTTGTGAGCCTATTTGGCGGGGTTTGCGGATAGCAACGACGATAGTGCTTACCCGTTTGTTGGCAACTTCTACCAACTAATATTAAAAAAATAAGAGCATATTCATAATATGATATTATCTTTTCATTCCCAACGTTATGTATATTTTTCAATTTAGTTTTTAAAAAAGTTCCAAGTTGCTTGGTTCGTATAATTATTAGAAAAAAATGTGATTAAGACGCTTTTCCCTTCAAAGAAAGATATTTTGTCACGTCTTTCTTCTTCTATATATATATATATATTTTTTTTAATAAAATTTGTTATTATAAAAAAAAAAAAAAAAAAAAAAGGGTACGGGCCATCCGTTGGAAGCCCAATGGAGAGCTTTCGGCCCAATGCATAACTGTACACGTTGCCCATTGGATAACACAGCCTTAAAGTTAATAGACACGTGTCCATAATAACAACTACCCCCACAAAAAGCTGACAGTGAAATTACAAATATCCCCAATTTTAGGAAAACGACAATTTAATTATTAATAGAAAGCTAAATTAATTTAAAATTTCCAATTAATTCTACCTCTAAAAAAAATATAAACTTAAAAAGAAAAAATCAATAATTCTCTTTATTATTACTAGTAAAACAATTTTTAATACCCTTAATTTATTTTTTAAAAAAATTGAACATTAATATTTTAAAATATTTTGAAAAAATATACATATTCTTCGGTTTTCTCCCAACTACCTCCTCGTTCTCATAGGTCAGTTATACTAATAATGCAAGCAAGAAGCACATTATGATTATAAAAAGAAAAGCAGGGACTTCATTATTGGTGGTATAATATATAAAAATAAAAGTAGAAAATTATTTGAATCCATAGGAGACGTGTGTTTGTTGAGGCTTTTTGTTTGACGTTTATCCAGTGATATACGAACGGCATCGGATGACCGATCATGTAGCTTTCGTCTTGCATCAACATTATCCCATGTGCATAGCGTGGTCCATGTCGTGCTTATATTAATGGGCTGCGGACAAGCAGAAACGCATACACAAACACAAGAATACAAGGCAGGGAAGCGCAGTGGCAGGGCAGCTTGTTGCAGGCGGCGGCAATGGCGAAGCCAAATCGTGTAACCAATTCTTCTGTAGCCTCTGATTTCATCGACTTCTTGAACGCTTCCCCGACTGCTTTCCACGCCGTTGGTAACTTCCCTTCCGTTTCCCAATCACACATTACAAGTTTAAATTCATAATTTCTTATGTTTAAATGTTTTTTTGTAATTAAGAAAGTTGGTATTTTTATAGTTTTAAAAGTTTGAAAGGAATCATTATTGTTTCATTAAATAGCTTAAAACGTGGTTGAATGGCTGGAGGTTGGCAGCTATTTAACTTTGGACTTTAGTCCACGATGCATAATTTATTTAGTTTTTAAATTTTAAAATTATTGAACTAAATTGAAGATAAATATTAAATAATATTACGTTTATAAAATTGGATAATTATTATCTACCACTGAAATCAAATTGAAATATTAATTGTTTAAGAATTTGCCGCGGAATGTTACAGAGGAGGCAAAGAAGCGGCTGGTAGAAGTGGGATATGAACAACTTTCCGAGACGGAGGATTGGAAATTAGAAGCCGGCAAGAAGTACTTCTTCACCAGAAATCATTCCGCCATCATCGCTTTCGCGATCGGTAAAAAGTATGGTTCTCGATTTCATAATTGCAGTGGTTCCGATTTCATAATTTTCCATTTCTATGGTTACAGAATTCGAGTTTGATTCTATTTTTCTAGCATTTTTGGTTGCCAATGACTTGATTACGGTCTTGTACTCTTCTTTAGATACGTTGCTGGGAATGCATTTCATATTGTTGGTGCTCATACAGATAGCCCTTGTTTGAAATTGAAGCCTATAAGCAAGGTAATCATGCATTTTCATCGAGTTTTTGCGTGTACTTTTCTTGGTGGTCTTGCCACTCAAGGTACTTGAACCTTGTGCAGATTACGAAGGGTGGATTTCTGGAAGTTGGTGTTCAAATTTATGGGGGTGGGTTGTGGCACACATGGTTTGACCGGGATTTAACAGTTGCAGGAAGGGTGATTCTGAGGGAAGAGAAAAATGGTTCTGTTTCATATGTTCCTCGACTTGTTCGAATTTTGGAGCCCATATTGAGAATCCCCACATTAGCAATTCACTTGGACAGGTTTTTCTACTAAATTTAGCTTAATATTTGCCTTTTCTTGCTTCCTTGTGATGGCGTGAGGCTGAATTATACTTGGGGAAGTTTTTGCTAGCTTGCTTTATCGTTCAGTATTTCTATGCTTCTTTTTTTCCCTGTGAAAAGGGATGCAGTTGCATTTGCGGTGAACACAGAGACCCAACTTCTCCCAATTTTGGCCACGACCATTAAGGTGATTTACGGTGAAAAATCTTAGTATTTCAGTCCAATTATCAGTTCTAGCATTCACGCACACTGTTATTGTTGTTCAATGTGAGATCTCCCAGTGGTTAGAGAGGAAAACGAAGTATTCTTTATAAGGGTGCAGAAATCTCTCCCTAGTATATGCGTTTTAAAAATCGTGAGGCTGACGGCGATACGTAACATGCCAAAGTGTACAATATCTGCTAACGGTGGACTTGGACTGTTACAAATGGTACTAGAGCCAGACACCGGACAGTGTGTCATTGAGTTCGTTGGGCCTGGATCGTGAGATCTCACATCGGTTGGAGAGGAGAACGAAGCATTCCTTTTATAAGGGTGTGGAAACCTCTCCCTAATAGACACGTTTTAAAAATCGTGAGGCTGACGACAATACGTAACGAGCCAAAGCGGATAATATCTGCTAGCGGTGGGGTTAGACTGTTATATTCACTTTTCCCCATACAATTGACTAGGATTATTGGTACAATTTAGGCTTCATTGAGTAATGAAGTGAATAACCTTGGAAAAACTTAGTTGATCCATAATTTTTTTTTCTCTTCACACTCTTTTCTATCATGGATTCTTTTAAGCAACTTGATAGGTAATTTCTGCCAGTATATGGTATTATGAGTGTACAGATATCAATAAACCAAGGATTCCTGACCGACTTAAGCTTTCTCTACTTAATGTTTGTTCATTAGCATGTGAACAAGTCTTATGAAACATGTAATATCTGTGTGTATTTATATATCAATTTTACATCAGAAGATAGATTGTATGTATCGGACTTACTGCTTAAATTTTGCATACAAATCTTTGTGGCAAATACTATGTCTACTTGTTCATCCTGTATAATTTTATGCTTGTCTTTCCTCTCTAATAAATGAGTGGTCACAGGGGGAATTGAATAAAGTTGTTTCCAAAAATGATGCCCAAAATGGTGGAGAGTATGCAGATCAGAAGTCAACTCCTACTAGCTCAAAGCATCACTTAATTCTGTTAGAGGTAAGATAAATCAGGAAGCAAAGACTTGTGTTCGAGTTGAACACTTCTAGACCAATTTAATTTGAATTTCGGTGGGATTAATTTGAGAATAATGATAGAAATACAAGTTAGAGAAAGGAAGATGAGATGTTTTTACCTGTCTTATATAGATACTTGCGGAGCAACTTGGCAGTGAACCAGATGACATATTTGATTTTGACTTGCAAGTATGTGATGCTCAACCAAGTGCGATTGGTGGTGCCAAGAGGGAATTCATATTCTCTGGAAGGCTCGATAATTTATGCATGACATTTTGCTCTTTGAAGGTATGTATTATGCCAGCGTGCTTAAGGGTCGATTTATAATGAATTTTCAAGTGCTTAAAAAAAGGATTTGAAGTGTAAAACACATGACACATATTAGTTGCTCTTACTTTTACAGTGTGTTCTTAATTTGGTATCACTGTAACTCCTGTAAATGGTTTCAAATCAGGCATTGATTGACAGTACATCTTCTGAAAGTAGCCTTGAGAATGAGGCTGGTATCAGAATGGTGGCCCTGTTTGACAACGAGGAGGTTGGATCTAATTCAGCCCAGGGGGCTGGGTCTCCAGCAATGCATGATGCTTTATCACGAATCACCACTTCCTTCAGCCCATTACCTTCGGTATTCAACTTCTCCTTGCTCGTTTTCCTTGTTTTTTTTTGTTTTGAGCCAAATGTCAGTTGAGACTTTCATTTGTGTCCTTAGGCCTCCAAAATCGAGTTACTGATAGATGCTCGACTACTATATCATATAATTACTCTGATTTGTGTCCTTTGGCCTCCCAGAACTCATTTGATAATCATTTGGTTTTTTTAGTTTTTAAAAGTTAAATTTATAAACACTCTTTCACTTTAAGATTTTTTTTTTTTTTTGTTAGTAATCGGTGTTAGGAATAACAACTCTCCACAATGGTATGATATTGTCCACTTTAAACATAAACTTTTATGGTTTTGCTTTGGGCTTCCCCAAAATACTTCGTACCAATGAAAATGTATTCCTTACCTATAAATCTATGATCATTCCTTAAATTAGCCAATGTGGGACTCCCTCCTAACAGTCCTCAACAATCGGTTTATTTATTTTGTTATCCACTTTTGATATATATTTTCAAAACCCAACCCAAATTTTGAAAACTAAAGAAAAGATAGTTTTTGTTTATGAAACTTGACTAAGAATTCAGACAAGTTTAATTTTCAAGTTGACATAGTATTGGAAACTAAACTGAACTTCTTTCATGGCTCTGGTTTGTTTACAGCTGGTTGAAAAAGCTATCCAGAAAAGTTTCCTGGTCTCTGCAGACATGGCGCATGCATTACACCCTAATTATATGGTACGCCGTCCCATTTGGTTGTGTTTTTTTTCTCTTGTATCACAATCTTTAATGTGGTGATATCAAATTCCCATCTCAGGAAAAGTATGAAGAAAATCATCGGCCCAAGTTCCATGGCGGACTGGTCATCAAGATGAATGCAAATAATAAATACGCAACTAATGCAGTCACTGCAACCATATTCCGGGAGTTCGCTTTAAAACATAACCTTCCTGTCCAGGTACATTATATTTTAACGTTGTTGTCTATGTCACCACGAACACGAACACAAACACAAACGTGAAAGTTTAGAGACTAAGGTTTATTAACTTAAGAGTAGAATCAAACATTTAAAGTTCTTATTGCTAATTCTTATGTTATGAAAATGATTTGGTAGTGGTAAAAGAGTATGAGTATTGCAGGATTTTGTGGTCCGCAATGACATGGCTTGTGGTACCACCATTGGCCCCATCCTTGCAAGTGGCTTAGGCATACGAACAGTTGATGTGGGAGCACCGCAGCTATCAATGCACAGTATTCGAGAAGTTTGTGGTACAGACGATGTTGATTACTCGTATCAGCATTTCAAGGCTTATTATGAAGAGTTCTCTAGTCTTCCTATGATCCCAGTTGATATCTAGAACCGTGTTTCTCGCCTATTTAGTAAATTTTCAATAATCGTGGGCATCTGCTTCCATCTAGTTTCTCTCATTGAGAATGTTAATGTTAAAATAAGGGGTGGGAATTTAAACCTGCGACCCATGATATAAAAGAAACCCAACTATGCTGCCATGGCAACTAGTTGTTAGGGGTAAGTGCTTATGTAAACTATGATCATGGTTATCTATTTTCATTAGCTATCTATGCAACTTTATTGCATCAATAAAATAAGAAACCCTAAATTAATCTATGGAAGTGTGTATTATGGTATGTTTTTTTAGAATGTTATATACTTTCTTTGTTATCGGGAGTGTTGATGAATTTTTAACAGGTTGGTTAGAAACTATATTTCTTTATAACGTCATAATTTCTTTATTGTCAGTAGTGATGAATTTTCAGCATATTGATTAGAAACGGTCTATTTCAAGACTCATAGTTAAGACATCAATAAGTCAAGTTTTTCTATGAATTTTGAGTGTACTTCGCGAATTTATGAAGGTTCGTTCAACTTAGAGGTTAAATGTTCAATTCCGTCGGTGAATTGTGTGTTTATATATTCATTCTTGTACTATTTTCAATATACTTTTTATAAATTCCGTTCGAGTGTAATGTTTTCAGTTTTGGGCTAATTTGGGGTTTATATAAGATATTCAAATTATACCAAGGAGTATTTAAGTATGGGATCCATTAAATCACAATAATAATCATTATAAAGATATGCACAGTTTGCAAGGGTATAAATGAAATTAAAATTATTGGAGAAATTTGAGGCATTTTATAGCTGAATTATTCTTAAAAGATGACCTCTGTGAAATATAAGATTAGAATAACAGTACTTGGCATAATTTCTATGTTTTCTATACTGACTTTTCCTCGTATTATCCGTGGGGGGGAGCCCAATGGTGAAATGATACGACATGTCGAATTTAATAGGCCACAGGCCCAAGTATCCGTCATTGGCGAATCTATATTGACCTTCTTCAGCTCCTTCATTGGAGCCAACGCAAGCTGAGACAGTGAAGTGGAGCTCAGGAGTCGAGATCTCAGACATGGCGGCAACGAATGAAGCAAAATGTAAGAGCAAGTCTGTTGTGGATGATCTTCTCCAGTTCTTAAACGCTTCGCCAACTGCTTTCCACGCCGTTGGTAACTCCTACTACTTTCTCTATTTTCTTGCTCTATTTTTATCACACGCAGAACATCCGTCTCTCCTTGTTTTTTTCGCCAGCTGAGGAAATTCTTCTCGGAAATTTGAGATATCGTTATTCAATTCTTATTCGCCTCCTGAACTTCCTATTCGTTGTTTCTGTTATTGAAGATAAGATCATACCGATTCGAGCTTGCCGTTTTTTGAAGTGGTATTGACGTTTGGATTTTACAACTGATGTTCCATGGAAATGTTCTTTAATTACTTTTTTGGATTTTTTCACGATAACCTAGCTCTTGGCTTATCATTTTTGTCCAAGATATGTATATTCTTATAGTTTCTATATGTTCGGATTGCTCTAGACGAGGCAAAGAAGCGTCTGCGAAGTGTTGGATATGAACAAGTATCTGAAAGAGAGGACTGGAAATTAGAAGCTGGAAAGAAGTACTTCTTTACCAGAAACCATTCGACCGTCGTTGCCTTCGCGATTGGTAAAAAGTATTGCCATCAAGTTCATGCTCTTAGTTCTGAGTTGAATGGCCTTTAGGTTCTATATATGAAAACAATTTTCTATTTTCTATTTCTAATTACATCTTATTTGGTAGAGTACTGATTAAACTTTAAAGCAGAGGAAAATTCTACCCCCAAGTCGTGCTTGATTCTATTGCTAGTCTTTTCTCCTCGCTGACTGTGATAATCTGTGTTCTTTAGATATGTTGCTGGGAATGGATTTCATATTGTTGGTGCTCATACTGACAGCCCTTGTTTAAAACTGAAGCCTGTGTCCAAGGTATCCGTTCATTTTTATATGATACTCCCCACCATGTCTTGCCGCTCAGTACTCTTTAATCTTGTGCAGGTAACAAAGGGTGGTTATCTGGAAGTTGGCGTTCAAACATATGGGGGTGGATTGTGGCACACATGGTTTGATCGTGACTTAACAGTCGCAGGAAGGGTGATTATAAAGGAACAAAAAAATGGTTCTGTATCATACATTCATCGACTTGTTCGAGTTGAGGATCCCATAATGAGAATCCCCACACTAGCGATTCACTTGGACAGGTTTTCCTACTGAATTGAGATTAATATTCACCTTGTGTCGTTTACAGGTTTAATTGTTACGGTGTGAGGCTGGCTAGTGTATAGAAAAGTTATTGTGAGCTTGCTTCGCCTATAGTTTCTATCACCAAGTGTCTCATGTTCTATTTCTTGTGAAAAGGGGCGCGGATGGATTTAAGGTCAACACACAGAGTCATCTTCTCCCAGTCTTGGCAACAAGTATTAAGGTGATTATCTAGATGTGTTCTCTTAGACTAAGGATATACCTTCTTCTTTTATATTAATTTGGTTCAACTTGTGAGCTTGACAACCATATTTGTGTAGTCTAGGTAAATGCTTCCACTTGTTGATCAAGTGTCAGGCAGTTAGAACCATGCACTGGAGTTTGTGACTCTGAGTAGAGCGAGCGATTACTTAACCAGTATCTCTTCACACCTCTAACAAACTAAGAAAGATTTAGATGCACTGGAAGTGGTTTTTGTCCTTTTTTTTTTTTTGCTCTCTAGTATGAACCGGCAACCTAAACCCAATTTTATATGACTTCGTGGAATAACCTGTGAAGTGATATCTCTATAATAATACTCAAGTTCAGTTTAAAAATGGTTTTTAATCTTTTTTTTTTTTTTTTTTTTTTTTTTNTTTTTATTTTTTATTATGATGGATATATAGTTTTTGAACCGTTGAAAAGCAGTGTATTTTAGTCCAATAAACAAGCTGTAATTTCCGTAGGTTGTTGTTCACATTTCCCCCATAGAATCGACTAGGTTTTTGGGTAAATTTAGGCTTATGTAAGTGGAGCAGTTTACCTTCAACATGCTCCTAGTTGATCCATAAAGTTTCGTCTTCTCACCCATTTCTAACAGTTTCTTTTAAGCAACTTCATAGATAATTTCTGTTATTATATGGTGCACGACCTTACAGTTCGCAATAAATCAAGAAATCCTAATTGATTAGAGTTTTCTTTACTGGATGTTCAAATATATATAAGTATAAACATATAAATGTATCTATATATACATCAATTAATTGCTGCAGATACAACATTTTTATGACAGAAGATATATTTTATGTATTCATTGCTGAAATTTTGTATGAAAATCTTTTTAGCAAATACTTCCTCTGGCTTTTCATCGTATATAAGTTTATTATCTTTCCTCCCTAATATATGAGTGCTCACAGGGGGAATTGAATAAAGTTGTTACCAAGAATGATGCACAAGACGATGGAGAGACAACAGAATCGAAGTCAAGTCCTAATAACTCAAAGCATCACTCGCTTCTATTACAGGTAGACAAATCAGAAAGCGAAGACTTGTGTGTTTGGGTTGAACAGTGAATTCTAATATAGTTTATTAGTCTGCTCATTTGGATTTTGGTGGATTAATTTGTAAATAATGATAGAAGTACAAGTTTGAGCAAAGAAGATTTGACATTTCTCGTTTCTACTTTTGCTCCATGGTCATTTTAATTTCTTTTTTCCTTGTCTTGTGCAGCTACTTGCTGATCAGCTTGGCTGTGAACCAGCTGACATATGCGATTTTGAATTGCAAGCCTGTGACATGCAACCAAGTTTGGTTGGTGGTGCCCAGAAGGAATTCATTTTCTCTGGAAGGCTCGATAATTTATGCATGTCATTTTGCTCTTTGAAGGTCTGTATTATATGCCAGTGGCTTTCTTAACATACGTGGAAGTTCAACTGCCTGCTTAAATCATTCTTGGCATCCACCCCGAAACCACATTTAGTTACTATTGATTTTGCAGATTTTTCATTTGACTATATTCTAACTTCGCCTACTTTTATTTCATTGGTCACAAATCAGGCGCTGATTGACAGTACATCTTCTCAAACAAGCCTTGAGCATGAGACTGGTGTCAGAATGGTGGCCTTGTTCGATCATGAGGAGGTTGGATCTAATTCAGCCCAGGGAGCCGGTTCTCCAGCCATGCTTAATGCTTTATCACGAATTACAAACTCCTTCAGCTCAGACTCTTCGGTACTAACTTCTCATTGTATAGTTTCCTGATTATTTGTTTGAAGATGATTGTAGCAATAACTATGGTTGCATGACTTTATTTCCTAGGCCTTCAAAATCTGCACCATAGAATTAATTTCCATGTGGGTTTATATACCGACACCATTTTATGCTTCCAACTAAAATTATCACTTGATTGATAGTTGAAGAAGTAGTTGTTCTCTCGAGATCTCTAAAAGTAATAGGGGGTGATTTCATGATAATTACTTGTCACTAACTCACTGGAGAGCTAACTTTATTTGTGGCTCTAGCTTTGTCGGTGCGTTAAAATTTTGATCTATACTGAGAACAAGCAAGAGCGTTACTATCATACTCATGCCCTCATTTTCTTTCAGCTCAAAATGCTTTTTCTGTGTCCTTTTTTTTAATATATACCCCAACGATTTAGAGGGCTTCTGAGGACTATTCCAATGAATAAGTTATAACTATTGGATTGCCATGAATGTATCTTAAGATGTTCAAGCATTAGTTTACATATTACACTGTTCCTAGTTTCTATAAAAAGGGTGGGATTCCAATGAATAAGTTATAACTATTGGATTGCCATGAATGTATCTTAAGATGTTCAAGCATTAGTTTACATATTACACTGTTCCTAGTTTCTATAAAAAGGGTGGGATTCCAATGAATAAGTTATAACTATTGGATTGCCATGAATGTATCTTAAGATGTTCAAGCATTAGTTTACATATTACACTGTTCCTAGTTTCTATAAAAAGGGTGGGATTCCAATGAATAAGTTATAACTATTGGATTGCCATGAATGTATCTTAAGATGTTCAAGCATTAGTTTACATATTACACTGTTCCTAGTTTCTATAAAAAGGGTGGGGGAAACTATGCCAACTTAAACGAATCATTCACTTTTGTAATTTTTGTTACTCTGATTGAGCAGAGCGTATATTAGGATGATGCTTTTCTAACAGGAATTTGGCCGTAAATTGTCTACTCTAGGTGATCACGAGTATGACTTGATTTGTGATTCCCACCCAGTTTGACTTGAATTATGAACTTCTTTCATTGTTCTGGTTTATCTTCAGCTTATTGAGAAAGCTATCCAGAGAAGTTTCCTGGTCTCAGCTGATATGGCGCATGCATTACACCCTAATTATATGGTACTGTCATCCCGCTTTGTTGTGTATTTTCCAGAAGGTTATAATGTTTATGGTGGTAATATCAAACTTTAATTTCAGGATAAGCATGAAGAAAATCATCAGCCCAAGTTGCACGGAGGGTTGGTCATTAAGAGCAATGCAAATCAACGATACGCAACCAATGCAATCACTTCGTTCATATTCAGGGAATTGGCTGTGAATCATAACATTCCTGTTCAGGTCTTTTATGTTTCCACATTTTTTCCGTTTCATTATGGCATCAAATATTCTTAGAGTTAGGGCTCAATTATCAGAGTAGGAAGAGACGACAGACCCCCTGTTCTTTGACACTGCATTTTAAGCACTTCAAGAGGAATGAAAATCAGCGCTGTGAAAAAAAACTTGGAAACTTCTAGGAGCCAAAATTTGCATTGCTAGCATCAATATTTTGGACTTCATAAATTTTGATTGTAACGTTTTACTAACTTAACAGTTGTAAATCATGCACAATCTTGCATTTTGGAAGGAATAGGATTGTTATATGAAAATCATTTCTAATGATAAAAATGGTCATCAACTCTTGCAGGATTTTGTGGTTCGTAATGACATGGCTTGTGGTTCAACCATCGGCCCCATTCTTGCAAGCGGTGTAGGTATACGAACAGTAGATGTTGGAGCACCACAGCTATCCATGCACAGTATTCGGGAAATGTGTGCTACAGATGATGTCAACCACTCATATGAGCATTTCAAGGCCTATTACGAAGAGTTCTCTAATCTTGACCAGAAGATCACAGTCGATATGTAGAATGGTATTCATCGTCTTCTCAGGTATTTTCCAATAAACCGACTGTAGGGTGTTCCTGTGGCGGCCACCTAGTTGTTGGCACAATGTACTCATTTATACCGTTACTATGGTTATGTTTCTGTGTCACACTCGTCTAACGAGTTATTTGCAACATGAAACATCAATAATATAGTATAAGATTTCCTCACGGATATTTTTCTTAACGAAGCATTGCAGAAGGCTCTATCTATGATGGTGTTTTTTCACATTTTTGGTGTTTTTGTTTTCACATTTTATAAATTATGAAGTTTTCTTTACAGATTCTGGAAAACATGTTCCAATTTTAAACACAAAACTAGAGATTTCTCTTTCATGATTAAAGAGAAAAACATGAGGTCTAATATTTCTCTGGTTTGGATTTTTATTTTTCTTTTCAACTTTATCTTAATAAAAAAGACATGAAGCGATTCAATCCTTCATTCATGTTCCATCTACTTCCTTTTTTCATGTAACGGGAAGAATTGTGAGACGTCAAAAAGTAATTTTCTCTGGAAGATATTTTGTACAAACCAGAAAAGTAATTCCATTCTAGATTCAAATCTTTGGGATATTCTAAACCCTTCATGAACATCACAGCAAATATGATTAAAACATTTATAGCTCCCACGTAAATAAGGAGTTGCGTGGCAGCTACAAACTGGGCGTTTGCTAAAATATAGAATAAGGAAGAATAAATGGAAGGAATTGAAATGTAATAATATAGATATATCGCTAATATGTTAAGTGGGAACCATTTTGCAGCCATAGAATTCAATTTGAAAACATATATTGCCTTCTAATATGTGTTGCATTACATCCAAATATTGGTCTTCACTTGAAATGGAATTGATATGATTTTAGGTACAGTTTATATAAATGAAATTAATTTTAATTTTAATTTTAGATTTATTCTCCTGTGATTCTTTTCCGATCACGAGTTTATATATATATATATATATAACTATAGTAAATCCATGGCCATAATTTAATTTACTCTGGTATACAAGCCGTGGAAGGGAACCCAGGGGAGTTGAAAGTAGGAATTGTCCCACATCGGAAACTCGGCAAGATGCGAAAATGATAGACACCTATAAAGTGACCATCCAAGGCCCGTTGCCAATCACGGAGCCGTGCGGTGAGCACAGAGCGAACTATTCTTTCGCCTTTTACTAAAGAATACCGTGTGCTCGCCGCTCATAGCGGCATACGCCTATTTTTGGAGGGCTTTCCTTTCGAGGTGAGTCCTACATATCTCTAGTTTTAAAAATTTTTAATTAATTGGTCTATTTCCAACATGCATTAATTAATCTCTCTATTAACAATATTCATTTGACGGTGGGGCCTCATCCGTATAAGATAATATTGTCATTATCCAACATGCATTGCATTGTTCTCTCGCCTCCCTGTTTTCTCTCGATATTTAATTCATTTATTTGTTTATAGATTTTATTTATATTTTGAAGTATTATTTGTTCTTCTATTTATAGCTTTAGTTCGATTTATATTTTTATATAATTTAAAAATTAATAAAACCAGACGGAATTAATTAGATTTATACTATTTTTAAATAGCATAAACGTAATTGTTATAAATTTTCAAAAAGTTGGGAGTCCAAAATTGTTCTTTTTTTTCTTCTTATTATTCTTATTTTTTAAAATGTACTTTAGACATGTGTATTTTTCAAAGAAGGCTGTTCATTGTCGTTTGAGAATCAAAAAAACAAGAAACAAACAAATAGCTTTTCTTATGCAATTTGCAACCCGAATCTAACAACTTTTGGTCGCAGAATCTTATAGCTTTATCCGTTGAAATTTAAAGATGAGTGGATGACTATTTTGCTCTTCTTTAATATTTATTATTATTATTTCTTTTTCAAAATGTTAGAATGGAAAAACAAATGGTCTATTATGGCAACTTGAGCTAAAGCAATATCTTAAAATTATTTATAAAATAGAAATTAATAAGGTCTTAAATGATACGCTCACATGTTTATATTTTGGCCAATGTTAAATTACGAACGTAGAAGTTAAATGCCATTACCATTACTATATTATAAAGTTATTTTATCATAAATTCTCCACAAACTTCCTATATATGAATAAATAAAACAAGGGCCACTCGTTATTTGTTTCCCCTCTTGTGGCCACAGATCTAAAATTATTGCTTAACAATATACATATAAAAAAATTTGGTTCAAATTCATGTCTAATTACAAATTGAAAAAAGGAAAAAGTTCTTTTTTTTTNTGCAAATTCCATATTTGATATCAATATGATATTATGAGTAGGATATGCATATGATTGTGTGGAAATACATTCTATGTTCCAAATTGTATCCCTTCCACACAATAAACTATGGAAACTTATTTGATTTCACTAAAAGTAGAGATAAAATGGGATGAATTCCAATTAATTAAACAAGATATTGTCAAACTATTCATAAATTTAGATTATAAAAATTGAGTGGAAATTAATAGAACGTATTTGAACGCATCACTTTTAGACAAAGTAAATCATTTTTTTAAAATTTATTTCAAATATGGAACAAATAATAAAATAGTATTAATGGATTCCCTCACCAAGTAAACTCCACAAGACACTGAAAGCGAGAGTAGTCATTTCATATTTATTTATCTATAGCTTTTCAAATTATGGTCAACTTTGGCACAATAAATATATTATTAGCCAATGGTAGGAAGAGATGGTGGGCAATGATTCTGTCCGACTCAGCACTGCATTTCATGCAATGGTCCATAGCCATACCCCACCAAATAACACTTTTTTTTTTTNTGGCAATTACGTGCACTCCACCTTGTCCGGACTTGTAACTAAATGGTGGAGTCTAAATTTTGCTCTGGAAAATACCATAAAAAAGTTGAAACGTCTTCTTATTTTCAGGGCGGCGGGAGAAGAGAAGTAATAAACATTGACTACCAACCAAAACACTAAGACCCCTTTTTTATTCTCCATCACTCAAACCATTAAGCAACCAACTCTTTCACTTTGTTTCTTACATTCCTTGTTCAAGCATTGCTCGGACTCTGGTTGGGAGCCCGTACAGATGGATGAATCCGGCAGCATCAGCTTGGTTGTACACATCCCCGTTTTCAAATGACGATATGTCTTGCCTGTACAGGCTGTTCGGGCTTTCGCGCCTGGCCACGGCTGCGGAGCCTTTGTACAGTTTGAGTGTGACCGTTCCTGTGCTTGTTGCAGTTATCGTCTCCATGAAACCGTCCATGGCTTTCCGGAGTGGGTCGAACCATCGCCCTGCATACACCAGCTCCGCGTATTTGAGGGCCAGTGAGTCCTTGACTTGAATTGTCTCGCGGTCGAGTGTTAAGGACTCCAGCTCACGTGCAGCTGTGAATAGGATGGTTCCTCCTGGTGTTTCGTATACACCACGGCTCTTCATGCCAACGAGACGATTTTCGACCATGTCGACTCGGCCAATGCCATGTTTCCCACCGATCTTGTTGAGCTCGTCGAGAAGGGAAGCTGGTGACAGCTTTTTCCCGTTAACAGCAACAGGGAGTCCTGAGACAAAATTAATCTCAACATATCTGCAGTAAACAACCATCACAAACATTAGAATTCAGTTGCATAGACGAATTGAGTCAAGAAAAACAGAGGAAATTTACTCGGGTTGGTTCGGTGCATCCTCGGGATCGACGGACATCATGAACATGTCCTTCTTTGGCTCATTGGCAGGATCTTCCAAAATGTCACCCTTCAATCACATGAATACACATAGAAATGAATACAACAGACAAGTCTCAAAGCCAAAAAGCCACAAGTCAGGCTGGCAGCATACTGTCAAACCTCATGCCCGCCACTTGGTCAAGCCAAAAAAGAAAATGATCACAAACATACAATACAGTTCAGCATCTAAATGACAACCAAATTCAATATATACGGTAAGGAATAATATACTTTTAACAAGTAAAACCAACCGGCTGCCATTACCTCATGACTAAGGTGCCAAATATTCCGGTCCCGACTGTATATCGATTTCTTCGTGACGGGGACGGGCACGTTGTGCTTCTTCGCATACTCAATGGCATCTTCTCTTCCTGTAATGTCCCATTCTCTCCAGGGAGCTATAACGCGAAGTTTGGGGTTCAGAGCAAAGAACGTGAGTTCAAATCGTACCTGCACCCAATAAAAAATATGAGATTCTCCTTAAGAATATTCAAAGAAAAAAACTATGGCAATCAGGCAGACCTGATCATTTCCTTTCCCTGTGCAACCATGAGCAACAGCATCGGCGCCAACTTCTCTGGCGACATCCACCATGGCCTGCAAAATGTATCTCCATAACCTCCATTATTAACTCTTCAAAGCAGGCGAAAAAGACCAACCAAATCAAATACATGTAAAGAAAGCAGGAATCTCTTTTCTTAGCAGACCACTAGAAGAAGAAAAACTGGCCGACCCATCAGAAAGTGCTTGTAAATTTTATGAACTAGTGGCTTTCGTACAACTGAAAGTGCTTCCAGCAGAGGAGATCAAGTGGGATCTAACCTTGGCGATGACAGGGCGGGCCATGGAAGTTCCAAGCAAGTATTTCCTCTCATAAACGGCACCAGCTCGCAAGCAAGGAAACACGTATTCTTCCACAAATTCCTCCCTCAGGTCTTTCACAACTAATTGACAGGCACCACTTGCTTTCGCTTTTGCCTCCAAACCATCCAATTCCATCACTCCCTGCATATCTCACATTCGTAATAAGCCAACAAAATGGAATCAAATACCCAAATCTACGGAAAACATAAACTAATGATCCAGCCATGGATATAGATAACTCAAAGCGTACTTGCCCAACATCAGCAGTGAAGCAAACCACCTCACACCCATAGTTCTCCCTGAAGGGAAACAGAGAATAATGTCAAAATAACACAATACCGCCATCAACGATTTCAAAACTGGGAAGAGGAACTACATCTATATGCATGCAGGTGAAGTCGAAGAACTTGATAGCCGCCATCAAAATATTTGACTGTGAAGGGAAAAAAGGAAAAGAAAAGCCACCCACCTCAACCATGGTACGATAACAGAAGTGTCCAAGCCACCGCTATACGCTAAGACAACTTTGTTCAATTTAGCGGGCGCCACACCGATGTTACACATAGCGTGAGCTTCTCCCATCTCTCTAATAACGTCTTAAATTGCTGCAATTGCAAGGAAAAACAGCGATTTATGGTTGTGTCGATTCAAAATACGATTAAAGTGCACCACGATCAAATCAAAACGACAAAACCGAGTTAGTGAAGCAGAACAGAATCGTCTTGGAATGTAAAAACGATTCTAATTTCTCTTGATTGAGCGCGGGAAAATCGGCGAAAGATTATCAAGTAGATAGAAAATAAAGGAAAGCAAAATGAAATTTGAAGACGAAAGCAACGTGGGGAAATTGTTAAAATGGAACGCAAAAATTAGCAAAGTCAGAAGCATTTGCATACCGAATAAGAATAGCAGAGAAATGAAAATCGCTTGATGGGGGTGAAGCAGCAAGCAAGCTTGGGAGAAACTCGAGTCAGGAATCTCGCTCAAGCAACTTACAATCTCAAGGGTTACCGGCTGCATGAGGGCCTTTTATGGACGAAAAAACTCGCTTTTTTATTTATTTATTTTTTTTTAATTTTTAATTCAAAAACTAAAAATAAATATTTTAAATCAGTAGACCAAGCAGGACAGATGTATTGATTTATCATTTGATTCTCTATTAATTTTTACATAAATCGACACAATTTATTATCCATAAAAAAAGGAAAATTAATACAAGTTGGAGCACTATAATCCATAAAAAATTAAAATAAAAAAAAAGTAATTGGGAACTGAAATAAATAAAGAAATTAAAAAAAAAAAAAAATAATTACTCGCGTTAAATTCAAAGGAATCTTGGCAAAAAGGAAATCCCGGTAAAAACGTATATCACGTGTACGCATAGCAACGATAGAAAATGCATTTTTATCTCATTGGTAGTAACATTATTTTTTTTTAACGTATATAAATTAATTATTCTTGGTCGAATTTTCAAAATATATATTTTTGGAATAGACGTGGAATAATAATCTTATTAGAATAAGAAGGTACCATCATAAATATTTAAAGATTATGGACTTTGTTTTAAATATTCTATGTTCGTGGTTATTAATCTAAACGTTTAAATTTTGAACCTATTTTATATGGGTCGAGGTGACACAAAATATTATATTTGCACGGGTCAACATGTCCCAAAAAAAGAGTTAGATGCTAAAGGTAAAAACATTACATCAATTAGTCAATACAGTTAAAAAGAATTCAAGCATTCGAAAAACGATGATAAATAAAAGGAGAAATTACACTATAATAATTTTCGTTTTTTAGATACCGCCATATATGAAAAAATAATTTTAAAATATTTAATAAAATTAAATTATTTAGGACCAGATGAATAAATTAGACATTTTTATGTCCGACACTAAGCAACAATTTTTATAATTAAAACTATGTTTTGATTCAATATTTATTTATTTAATATGTGACTAGACGTTAAACTAAGCACTCTTAGAAATTAATTTCTTAGGTTTATGATCTCAAACTAAAATTAATTTTATAATATGCGTTGGGCTTTTAGACTTTTGACAATGACAGCTATAACCTACGCAACAGTAACTGGGCGCACGTGCGAAACTTTTTTTTTTTTTTTTTTTTTTGCTCGTGCGAACTCTTCCTCTATCCGAAAATGACAAGCCCGATATCCGTGAGAGTCGAAGAAAAATCTTTAGCCCGCTATCTCCCTCCTCCATTTCCCGCTCCAAGGCTCTGCAGCTACCATTTCGAGTTCACTCCGGAACCTCCCCAGCATATGCAATTGGAGTTTTTGGGCGGTTCTTCCGTCCTTAGGTCGCCACATTTAGGTCCTTACAGGCACACGATGGCAGCCTTTGGTGCTCTTTCACTATGTCCCTGCAGCCCTCTGCCACGCCCACGTACCATTTATTGTTGCAGTGGTACTCCTAAAGTTTTAGGTACGTTTTTTTTTTTTTTTTTTTTTNTGCTAGTTGCTATGCTCAGCTCTTGTTCACGAGAAGGTTGCAGAAAGAAGTTAGAAGATAGACTTGTTATCGCTTATAGAACTGACCTCATGGAATTTTGGCAAGTTTTAGAACTAAGCTTAACGATATTGTCCGGGTTATTTTTACTACGTCTTGAAACATACTAACTGGTTTACTGGACTTGGAATGGAGTTTCTGGCATTTAAGTTATTTGAGTCATGTGGATAACATTACAACCTGCAAGGGAAGTTTGAATCCAGACGTATGATATTTATTTGGCTGACCTGTTGGAGTGTGAAACGTAGGAAAGTGAAGAGAGAAAAGAATTTGATTTGATGTTGTGAGATCCCACATCGGTTAGGGAGGTGAACGAAACATTTTTTATAAGTGTGTGGAAACCTCTCTCTAGCAGACATGTTTTAAAAACCTTGAGGGGAAGCCCGAAAGAGAAATTTCAAAGAGTACAATATTTGCTAGCGGTGGGCTTGGGCTGTTACAAATGGTATAGAGCCAAGCACCGGGCGATGTGCCAACGAGGAGGCTGAGCCCCGAAGGGGGTGAACACGAAGCAGTGTGCTAGCAAGGAGGTTGGGCTCCGAATGGGATGGATTGCGAGATCCCACACCGGTTGGGGAGGAGAACAAAATATTCTTTATAAGGGTGTGGAAACCTCTCTCTAGCAAACGTGTTTTAAAAACCTCAAGGGAAACTCCAAAAGGGCAAGTCCAAAGAGGATAATATCGGCTAGCTGTGAGCTTGTGCGGTTACAGATGTTTTGGGTTACATTGAACAACCATACCAATTTTAGTGCCATTCTCTCTCTCTCTCGTGACGGTTGTTATAGTCAACAATGTTAACACTTCTAGGAACTCTTCTCCATTGTCAATGTACTTATTTTTTTTTCTTTTTTCTTTCTGAAATTGTGGAATGCCATTTTAATGTTGCATTTATTTAGGCAATAATGTCTCTAGAGTACACCGCAAAAGACCGGGAGGATTAGAAGGTGCTAGAAAAAGCATGGAAGATTCTGTTAAACGCAAGATGGAACAGTTTTATGAAGGTTCAGATGGTCCGCCCCTCCGTGTTCTTCCAATTGGCGGCCTTGGTGAAATTGGGATGAATTGTATGCTTGTTGGGAATTATGACCGTTACATTTTGATTGATGCTGGTGTCATGTTTCCTGAGTAAGTTTCTATTTTTTGTGAATCTCTAGCAACCATAAATTGTGCTACTCAAGAATTGGATTAAATCTTCCAGTAAATGTAATTTTACATCTTAACCCATTTGATTTTTGTTTGATCCTACTGGAAGTGTTTGGCATGCTTTCTTACACTGTAGTGTTGTGTCTAAATGTGTGTCATCTATGTACAGCCACGATGAGCTTGGTGTTCAGAAAATTATACCCGATACCACATTCATCAGAAGATGGAGTCACAAAATTGAAGCTGTTGTCATTACACATGGTCATGAAGATCACATTGGTGCGTTGCCATGGGTAAAGTTTCTTTCTAATTCCTAAGACATACTATGTTTTCCCCTAAATACCAGATATTCTTAATTTCTCAGGTTTTTATGATTGGCTTCTTTATAACACATTATTATTGAAATTTTGTTGGAGAGATTATAGGATTTTCAAGGATAAAGCTAATAATTAAATGTCATCCTGTTTCTTAACAAATTGTTTTTTCAATGATAAAGCCAGATATTGGGAGGAGGTAGTAGAAAAGTAACCACTTTCATCTACTCTTTGGATACTATCTATTGTAATTAATACTGGCAATGTTTATAATTAACATCAAAAGGAAATAATTTCCATGCATACACGCATGACAAAACAATTTGTCTTAGATACTGGTATACATTAGCCATAAGCTATTATTTCTTTATGTAATATTGTTTGTGTGTTCTATGAACCTTTAGAATTATGGTTTTAACTTCTTTATTGTACATTGAGACAAATAAACGTTTCTGCAATTCTCAGAGAATAAGTTCAAGCCACTCAGAATGTCTTTATACCGGAATTTTGGTTAAATTGTAATTCTGTCCCTTGTATTTCACCACTTTTATTTTCCTGTAGAGCTATATCAGGGACTAAATTCATGCATTTATGGAAGTAAAGAACTAAAATGAAATAAATGGACGCATAGGGACCATTACCCTAAAAATTGTAAAATTTAACTTTTAACTTTACATCTACATGCTCTTTGTGAGATAGTTTTTTGATCTTAACCTTCTTTATGTTATTATATATTTTTTGTTTTTCACATGCTTCAGTCCTGTCTGATCAGGTAATTCCAGCTTTGGATTCCCATACACCAATCTACGCTTCATCCTTTACAGTGGAGGTATATCACTACTTCAGCATATTGAAATTTTCTATCATTCTAAGTATTTGCGTTTTTAACATCAAATGCAACTCTTCTTATGTACCTTTGTCAGTCAATCTTCTTATGTATCTTTGTCAGTCAATCATCCTGTTGAATTTTGATATTACTTGTCAATTGAAATTATTGACCTCACGCTGCATATTTAGTTTTTAAATTATTACACTCCTACTAGGAAGTGGGACATTGTACAATAGTAATGATCTTAAACTAAAATGTAAAGATCAAGAGTTCAATCCTGTTTTATCTCTAGTTATTTCATCAACGTGGTGCTTGCTTGTCATTTGTGGCATGACTGTTCTTCCTTGGCAGCTAATAAAAAAGCGTCTGAAGGAAAATGGGATTTTTGTTCCTTCTAGACTTAAGGTGTTTAAGATGAGAAAGAGATTCACAGCTGGGCCATTTGAAATAGAGCCAATTAGGGTTACCCATTCCATTCCTGATTGTTGTGGATTGGTTCTTCGATGTGCTGATGGTACAATTCTTCATACTGGAGACTGGAAGGTAAGACTGTTTGATGCACTATCTCATTGTTGTTTGTTTCTTTTACGACTACTTGAGGAGGTGATATCTTGCAGATTGATGAGTCCCCATTGGATGGTAAAGTCTTTGATCGAGAAACTTTGGAAGAATTATCAAAAGAAGGAGTTACTCTTGTAAGCCAATTCTTGTCCCCGTCCAGTATATATAAAATCTAAACCTCTGGCCACAAAATGTTTACCGAAACTTTTGATTCATGCATATTTTTGTGACTTCAGCTAGTTTCAAAGCCATCTAATTTATGCCTAGGAGAAATGGGCCTTTTCTTTTTTGAAAATTTGGTTTGTTGTTAGCAGGAATTAACTTGTTACTTGGCATGCAACGAACATGGTCGAAATATGAAACTTTGTAAATATATGTGAATTACTTTTCAGATGATGAGTGACTCAACAAATGTACTATCTCCTGGAAGGACGATTAGTGAGTCTGTGGTGGCAGATGCTCTTTTAAGACGTATCTCTGCAGCTAAAGGAAGGGTCATCACGACTCAATTTGCTTCAAATATACACCGCCTTGGAAGTGTGAAAGCAGCCGCTGATTTAACTGGTAGAAAGTTGGTGAGTTTTTCATAGTTAGATTCCTTTATTCTCTTATGATTTTCCATACATAAAAGTAAATTGCTTCTCACGGTGGCATTTATGTCTTCTTTTGCAAATTTTTATGATTATTAGGTATTTGTTGGGATGTCTTTAAGGACATATCTGGAGGCAGCCTGGAAGGATGGAAAGGCACCAATTGACCCATCGACCTTGGTAATCATTTATAAATTTTATTTTCACCCTGATATGTTTTCTATTTTAAAGTTCAATTTGACATTTAGTTTTTCCTTGACAAGTGACCTTATTGATATTCGACTATCGACAGAAATGAAATCTTAGAAAAAACCCTTCAACTTTTTTGAAATAGAAACAATTTTTTTTTCAATGAAATAATGAAAAGAGACTAAGGCTCTAAAGATACAAAACCTCGTAGAGGGATGAAAAGAAACCACTAAGAATGATATAAATAACAATCCAAATAGTACTACATCCTCTTCAACAAAGAGCCTAAAATAATTATCCAATCAAAACATCAAAATAAAAGCCAAGAACGTTGAACTCCAAGCAAAAGAGATTGACAGAAGAAGGAAGAGATTTTGACAACTAAGAAAAATCCTTTATGCACATTTGATCTGAAGTTAAATTTCAGAAAAAGAGAAGAGATATGACAATTGAGAACCAACTCAAATATGCCCAACAACATAAAACTCAAATATGCCCATGGTTGCAAGTTGAATCATGGTGTGACATGATCTAAGAAGGTGGGATCGCAACAGTTTGTACCTTTGTATATTTATTTGATAATTGGAAGTCTTTTTTTTTCTTTCTCTTAGAAAGAGTCTTGCATATTGATCCATGGGAATGTGTTTTTTCTCACGTGATGTTGTGACATAAAGACCATTGATGTTTAAGCATTTATTGATCGAGTCTATTCAAGGGAGTGGTGGCTTTAGAAGATATTCTGAAGATGTTCCTTTTAAATAAAAATGTGAAGTTCTACAGGTCACAGGAGAATTTGCCATTATGTGGGAAATATGGTTAAAGAGAAATAAGTAAACCTTTGAAGTTTAAAGCCTTCATGTGCGTAATACCTCGACAGATCTGAATTTTAGCTTCTTTTATCTTTCACTTGTTAAAGATTTAGACATTGACGTGTCTTTCTGTAATCCAAGTTTTTGTTTTGCCTTGGTATGCTCCACTGCCTTGGACTGGTTTATCTGAATGAAAGCCAGTTTCTTATTTAACATTAGGGGCTTCAAACATAATCCTCATTGCCATTAGATGGTCTTTAAGGAGTATAACTGTGCTATTACAACTTATGATGTTTTATGAATCTGTGATTAAAGAATTACTGCTGAGTATAAGCGAACAGCTATTATTCATAATGGCCATGCTTCTTCTTAATGTTCGGAAGTGGTGCACATTACTATTATTGTTGGCTTATTGCTAATGCTTACTATGGAATATTTTTCATGAATTTTACTGGACTCTGAGTTGCAACGCTGGTTTTGAATTCCTAGGAGAACATGAAATTATGTATGGGCATGCATGTAGAATCATGCTTTCAGCTGTTATTCTTAACTATTCCACATATTTTATAGGTTTTAAGTGTGCGTATTCATCTAATTGTAACAATTCTCATCCTACAACTGATAAGGTAAAAGTGGAGGACATTGAAGCCTATGCACCAAAAGATTTATTGATTGTCACAACTGGCTCACAAGTAAGTTTGCCTACATGCCTATAGGAATTGGTGGGTAATGGATTTAATACTTTAGTCACATCGATTTAGCAGTATCATTGTGCATGCTACTGTGTCAGGCAGAACCACGTGCTGCCCTAAATCTTGCATCTTATGGAAGTAGTCACTCTCTCAAACTGAGCAAGGAAGATATGATTTTGTATTCGGCCAAGGTAATAAAACAAGATTTTTTTTATTCATACCAATTATCAAATAATCTTTATGTGATTCAAATTTATAGTTATATTTTCTGTGTCATAAACTCATATATTCAACCCATAATGTCAAGTTGTCTCATCAGTTGTTTTGGATTTACAAAGATTTTAGTAATTGCTGTTCCTCTCTAGCCTATTGACGTATCCTTTGCTTATTTTGTGAACACCTGAAATTAATACAGAACTACGAGGAATCTTTATTTGCAAGTCTTATGGTGCACTTTATCGTTTGAGAAATTGAAATATCAAATTATTTTACACCCTGATTTGAGAAGAAAAAACCAACGCATATTTGTGTATTTTCTTCTGTTCCCTCCACTTTAATTTTCTTCTCTCGTTTCTTATAAAGAAATAATAATAAAAATAAAGTTCTTTAGTCTTTCCAAAAAAAACTGCACCTCATGTTGGTCATCTTCGTTATTAGCTAATAGAGGTAGCTAGTTTGTTTGCCATATGTAGGGGGTGATTAGGGGATTTGGCAAGTCTTGAGATTAATTGTGGGTGAGAGTACTCTCTCAAAAAGTGATCGACTATTCTCCATTAACATAGATTTCTTAAATTTCATTCTATGTTTCTGGTTCCTATCATTATCTCGCCAATATTTTACTATGGTTTCATTTATTTATCATATATTAAGTTACTACAAACGTCTTCTTTTGAACAATACCTTCTATGTTGGCCTATTTGAACAATTTTGAACTGCTGAACTTACATTTCTAAGTTCTTAAACGATTTGACATCAGCTTTAGGTCTACTGGCTGCCATTGATGTTTTTCAGGCAATGTATTGTATAATAGTTCTTTTCCCTCTTCCCATGCGACAGGTTATTCCTGGTAATGAATCTAGAGTGATGAAAATGTTGAACCGTATATCAGAGATTGGATCAAATATAATCATGGGCAAGAATGAGTTGCTGCACACATCTGGTCATGCATATCGTGGAGAATTGGTTAGTTTCCATTATTATTGCATCCGAATATGTCAATTTTAAATCTCTTTTGGGACTTTGGACTTATGATTATCTCAGCCTTCTTGCTTTTGAACTACAGATTCCCCTGCCTCCTATCTCGGTTTGTAGATGTATGCCTTTAGGCATATTTGGAAATTATTTTGAAAGGATTAAAAATCACTTTTTTCGTATTCAAAATCACTTTGAAGTGTTTTTAATTCTGAAAATCAATTCTTATGGAAGGAAAATTATGTGTAGAAGTGTTAACTTAAACACTAAGTTTATTTTGAATGATTAAAGATATGTTTTGGATAAGAGTAGTTTTGAACATGAAAGTGATTTTGACCCTTTCAAAACCACTCTCATACATGTCTTTAGATGTGGAATGTCTTGGTATAGATGATTAGATTTTGTTTACCTTTTTCTTTTTTTTCTGTTACCTGTTATGTTTGGAACCTAATTTCTTATTAGGTATTGGTTTAAGCTGATATTCGATTAGCCTTCATGTCTATGTCATGGTCATCCATCCCAAACTTCCCCCATTTTTGCCTCAAAATAGTTTTCTTCTTAGCACCTGTTTGATTTCATCCATCTTGGTTCCTTCATCTGTCTCTTATGTTTGAAAAATGGGATTCTTTGTGTTTGAAGGAGGAAATACTACAAATTGTTAAACCGCAGCATTTTTTACCCATTCACGGAGAGCTTTTATTCCTTAAGGAGCATGAGCTGCTGGGCCGGTCGACAGGCATCCGACACACAACTGTGAGTATTTTCCTATCCACAATTGTGATACTTTTTGATAGGATAAGTTATGTTATGCAGAAATTGGCCGGTCAATAACATTTCTCTAGATTTACCTGTTTACCCTGGACCTATCATCACCAATATCCTTGCCAACGGACTAAAAATAATTGTTCCTCCTACAGTATCTCCGAAGTCCTTGATGAAAGATCATAAAAGGGAAAAAAGGGTTTCCTGTCAGTCACCAAATTCCATTGCCCTTCATGGAGGAAAACAAATTGTTGACTCTTGATTTATGCATAATCAAATTATTAACATTTGGAAAAAAAAAAAAAAAAAAAAAAAAAAAAAAAAAAAAAAAAAAAAAGANCTCCTAACTCAAATGCTGCAAACACGTAGTTTGCTTCTAAGAGTTTGAAAATGACACACTAAAAGACAGTGAAAATATATGCTATTTTCTTATCTGAGCTACAATGAACCAGCTGCACTTCTCCTTCCTTGATGAAGTTGATTGGAGTCTCTTCGACATCATTCTTGAAGCTAAATCATTCAACCAATGTTGGAGGATCTGGATTGAAGGCTTCTATCTACTGCTTGTTATTCCAAATTTTGATTCGGTTCCCCTCCGGACTGAAATGCTGCAAACACCTAGTTTGCTTCTAAGAGCTTGAAAACAACTAACACTAGAAGACTTATTGAAGATATCCACCATTTGCTTATCTGTGTTAGAGTAAACCAGCTGCTCTTCTTCTTCCTTTCACATGTCTTTCAGAACAATAATACTTGATCCTAAAAAGCTTGGTTCTTGTATGAAATAACTGGATTCAATGAAATAGCTAGAGTCGCTTTGATTATCCACAAATATCTTGAAAAGACTTCGTGCACAAAAGTAGCAACTTCCCACTGACTCCACAAAAGTAGCAACTTACACCACTGACTCCAAATATGACAACTGACTAAAAATAACAGCAACTTCCCAAGAAACAAGAACCCTGGACTGATTTAAAACAACTAAAAATAAACTTGCAGCTTGAGTTTACTGACAAAACCAAAGGGTCAAATTATGGCCAGANTCGTGAAGTTAGACCTTGACAAGGTCTTTGGTGAGGTTGGAGTTTCTTTGACGTCATCTTGAAGCCAAAGTGTTCAGCCGATGTTGGAGGGGTTGAATTGAAGTCTTCTCTCTAATGCTTATTATTCCGTAATTTTGAATCAATTCTTCTCCTAACTCAAATGCTGCAAACACGTAGTTTGCTTCTAAGAGTTTGAAAATGACACACTAAAAGACAGTGAAAATATATGCTATTTTCTTATCTGAGCTACAATGAACCAGCTGCACTTCTCCTTCCTTGATGAAGTTGATTGGAGTCTCTTCGACATCATTCTTGAAGCTAAATCATTCAACCAATGTTGGAGGATCTGGATTGAAGGCTTCTATCTACTGCTTGTTATTCCAAATTTTGATTCGGTTCCCCTCCGGACTGAAATGCTGCAAACACCTAGTTTGCTTCTAAGAGCTTGAAAACAACTAACACTAGAAGACTTATTGAAGATATCCACCATTTGCTTATCTGTGTTAGAGTAAACCAGCTGCTCTTCTTCTTCCTTTCACATGTCTTTCAGAACAATAATACTTGATCCTAAAAAGCTTGGTTCTTGTATGAAATAACTGGATTCAATGAAATAGCTAGAGTCGCTTTGATTATCCACAAATATCTTGAAAAGACTTCGTGCACAAAAGTAGCAACTTCCCACTGACTCCACAAAAGTAGCAACTTACACCACTGACTCCAAATATGACAACTGACTAAAAATAACAGCAACTTCCCAAGAAACAAGAACCCTGGACTGATTTAAAACAACTAAAAATAAACTTGCAGCTTGAGTTTACTGACAAAACCAAAGGGTCAAATTATGGCCAGATGGGGAACTAGGCAGGGAGATCTATTCTCCCCTTTCCTTTTCACTCTAGTTTTGAATTTTCTTTGTTGGCTTCTCTCTGAAAGCCTCGTTTTGATTCTGGTGAATAATTTTCAAGTTCGCTAAATCAATCTAGTCTTCCCCGGTAGTATGTTTATAGAATCCTCTGATTCGATAAGTTCAATCGTTTCTGGCATATTTAACACCTCTTTTTCTGAGAGTATGTATAAAGTTAAAGAAATTTCGCATTCTGATATGAAGGTGATTAAAAATGGAGAAATGCTTGGAGTATCTCATTTGAGAAACAGAAGAGTTTTATCCAATGGTTTCACCTCTCTCGGGAAGGAGAATTTACAGGTACAACAACCTTGATAGTTTTCTTTTCACTATAATGATGCTGTTAGCCTTTGTTCATTTCTTTATTGTGATGCAGTTGAAGTATAGTGATGGTGATAAAGCATTTGGATCCTCATCTGAGCTCTTTGTTGACGAGAGACTAAAGATTGCAACAGATGGCATAATAGTGGTCAGGTAGATTTTGCAAATTTTACCTTTAGTGAAGTGGGTACATCCTCCATCTTTGTATTAATGTTCTGATTTCTTCTATATGCAGTATGGAAATCTTGCGACCTCAAAGTATAGACGGTTTAAATGAGACTGGCATCAAAGGAAAACTAAGAATCACTACTCGATGCTTATGGCTCGACAAGGGGAAGCTTTTAGATGCACTTCACAAAGCCGCTCATGCAGCACTTTCAAGTTGCCCCGTAAATTGTCCTCTAGCTCACATGGAAAGAACTGTGTCTGAACTTTTGAAGAAGATGGTTAGAAAATACAGTGGTAAGAGGCCTGAAGTCATAGTCTTGGCTGTGGAGAACCCTGGAGGAGTTCTATCCGAACAGCTTGGTAGAAGGCTTTCAGGGAAGTCCGATACTAGATTCGGGATGTCAGCACTGAGAAAAGCAGTTGATGGACAGCCAACTAAGAGCCACTTAAACGGCATAAGACCAGATGGAAATGACGATTTGCATTCTGAGGATAACTCAAGTCAGGAGTCCCAAGGTTTCTTTTTTGCTATATATTTCAGCATCTTTCGTTGCATATCCGTGCATAAATGGAACACGTTGCTTTTAGGAACATGTCATTCGTGTTTTCAGGCATAATCCAGATAGCAGGTCATAGGTGATGTAGGGATATATCTTCTTTAGGTTAGCTAATAAAACTTCAGAAGTTCTAATCAATTTTTTTTTTTTTTAAAAAAAAAACCCAACTTGCAAGACCATACATTTTATGCATTCTTAATAGGATTATTAGGGCTTATTATAAACTCTACTGGAAGTCAGGAACTTCTAAATTTAAAACCCTTACATGCAAGGCTTACAGGTGAGTTTAAGCCTTTCTTTGATCGATATTTCTTTGCAATGTATTGAGTTGAAAAGCTTCTAGCGTAAGAGTTCTAGTATGAGACATGTCCATGTATGGTGATCAATTTGATTCAGAAAAAACTAAATTGCGTGGAAAGGTGGATGATTGCGACTTTAAGTTGTTTGTTATTACTATTAGATATGTCCATGGAGTTATGATCGTAGCTGTGGTTTTAAATGAGCGTTTTTTTTTTCCTACTCTCTTTGTTGGTCCAGGTTATTACATTGAACCTGGAAGCCTACTTCCTGAAGAAGACTACAATTCCTCAAACTCCAACTTGACAGAGACAGAGTCCTCTGGTAACGAGGGTTTGGAGGATTTCTGGAGACCGTTTATCACGCCATCCTCTCCTGTTAATGAATTGGTGAAGGAGGATGAAGGTTCTGTTCAACCATCAAAAAATACTCTGGAGATTTCAAACGGAGGTGAAGAAGGTAGTGATGAGGGGTCACTGAAAACATCAAATTCTTCGGAGAAGCCTTTGAAGCCTGTTAAAAGCAATAAATGGAAACCTGAGGAGATGAAGAGACTTATAAAATTACGTGGCCAATTGCATGCCAGGTTTCAAGTTCCCAAGGGACGAATGGCATTATGGGAAGAGATATCCAGATCTATGTTGGGTGATGGAATGAATCGGAGTCCAGGACAGTGCAAATCTCTGTGGGCATCTCTGGTTCAGAAATATGAGGTGCGTTCTCTGTTTCTTCTTCCAAACGCTCCTTCTTACCTAAGCTCAATGCATGATGGATCCAATAGATTCTGCAATTCTTATTCCTGTAAGAGAAATTGTATCGATAACTTTCTTTGTACAGCAGGATAGCAAAAGTGAAAAGACAATCAAGAAAAGTTGGCCATACTTCGAGGAAATGGACGCCATATTGTCTGATTCAGAGGCAGTAGCATCAAAATAAGAGGATTTTGAAGAAAACTTAGTAATATTTATTCCATACAGCCTGGAGAAACGACCCATTTGGCATTTTTACATGAACATTGGCTCCTGCAGCGGAGGAATGGGCAAAATGTATTGGGACCTGGCGAACATGAATCAAACGAAATGGAAACTCCACAACATACGGGTTTGTTCCACGCTGAAACTCATTCATTCTAGGGACTGTGTTTCAATTTTGTAGAAGCTTTTTTTTAATTTATATGGCAATTTTGTTATGCTTTAAACCAAGGAAGGAAATGAGAAAGTATGTGGCGGGAAAATATATTATGTTTTAAGCCCATTGTTTTGCTTGGTCTTCAATGGGCCGTTCTTTGGGCCTGGCCCTTCAACTACGAATGACGCGGAGTTTGGGCCGGCCGTCAATGTCGTTTACCACAAGTATTTTACTTCGTGGAGAAGGCGACACGTGTTACGTGCAAGTGTATTGAGGGAAGGAATAAACGTTTTAAACACTGGTTCCATGTGATGCACGGCATGACCTTCCAATATTTTACTTTCTTTTTCTCATTTATAATCTAATTTTATATTTAAATTTAAAATTGGGAATTTTATTTTAATAAAATGTTAAATATTAAACCCAAAATTAAAAGATATTAGACGAAAAATGCAAATAAAGTTTTATAAAAAAAGAATAATTCACGTATTTATTTATTGGTATGTTCCATTTTATAAAAGAAAAAGGATAGAATTCTAGAAACAGGGAAGAAATAGATTGTGCTGTATGTAAATATTTAGAATTTTCTTTTAACACAACAAAATTTAAATCAAAATATTTTAGAATGACTTTTCTTTTAATTTCTACATGTGGTTAACCACGTGGCTTTGGACTGTTCTAATGGAAGTGCGTTTATATATTAGTCTTTTAAAAATAAATAAAACAAAATAAAGTTTTTACATTTAAAAAAAAAAAAAAAAAAAAAAAAAAAGTTTTATTGTTTTGGAGAAAAATAGGAAGNTATATATATTTCGTCATCTCGCCGTACTAAATAAGCCTCGTCCACAACAAGACTAAACGCGTTTTAATAAATGTTATTATATATATGGGGGGGGGGGGGGGG